>NC_090272.1:225253192-225488192 GCF_040414725.1 Anabrus simplex
TAAGTTAGGTACCATTCCGGAATTTGCCTGGAAGTGGGAAACCACAGAAAACCACTTCCAGAATGGCTGAGGAGGGAATCGAACCCTCCTCTACCCAATGGAACTTAACGAAATGTATTATCTATCATTTTCAAGAGAGCACTGTCCTTTTCGTGGACTATTGAAAATTATATCTCCAAGGAAATACCTTTCTCTGTCGTTTAGAAGACATCCCTTAAATATTTCATGAAAACCATATATTAGGACAAAATATCCGCTGGTTCTCCAGACTGTACCCTTAAAATGTTAGGGAATTCAAGACACTCAATGTGTCAGTTACGTATCGACCCCACATGCACTTTTCGATAACACATCGCAGTCCAAATAGAATACCGGTCCCGAGGCCTAGGGGTAGCGTTCCTGCCTCTTACCCGGAGGCCCCGAGTTTGATTCGCGGCTAGGTCGGGGATTATTACCTGGACACAAGGGTGATGGTGAGATGGCGACCCTGGTTAAGAAAACCAGGAATAACGGCCGAGAGGATTCGTCCCACATGCGTCTACCTCGTAATCTGGAGGTCTTCGGACTGAGCAGTGGTCGCTTGGTAAACCGTGGCCCATCAGGGCTATAGTGCTATGGGGTTTGTTTGTTTGTTTGTTTGTTTGTTTGTTTGTTTGTTTGTTTGTTTGTTTGTTTGTTTGTTTCTTTCTTTCTTTCTTTCTTTCTTTCTTTCTTTCTTTCTTTCTTTCTTCCTTTCTTTGTTTGCTTATTGAAATAGAATACTACGTGTTAATGATGATGCTTGTTGTTTCAAGGGACCTAAAATGTAGGTCATCGGCTCGTAATGATACAAGATGGAATGAAATGTCATGATCATTAAAATGTATCCTCTGGCTAGAATTTAAAACAAATTATGATGAAAAATGATTATGAAATTAAAACTATCCGTGGATCTGTTTCGCAATGCCTTATTTTCTGATAAAATGATAAAAAATATAGATTACAATGGAATAAATCATTGCCTTGAATTTACAGAGATATATATCATTCAAGTTAGAAGTTAAAGTAGACCTACACATGTTCGCCTCCGTCGTCTAGTGGTTAGCTGCAACCCCCAGAGCCCCGGGTTCGATTCCCGGCTCTCCCACAAAATTTTAAAAGTGGTACGAGGGCTGGAACGGGGTCCACTCAACGGAAGTCAACTGAGTAGAAGTGGGTTCGATTCCCACCTCTTTCCGAAGTGGTTTCCCACTTCTACTCCTTGCACATGCCGGGATGGTACTTAACTTAAGGCCGTGGCCGCTTCATTTCCTGTTCCTTGTCTATCTCTTCCAATCTTCCTATCCCACCACAAGGGCCCTGTTATGCATAGCAGCTGAGGCAGCCTGGGCGAGGTACTGGTCCTCCTTCACTGTTGTTTTCCCAGACCCAAATTCTCACGCTCCAGGACACTGCCCTTGAGGCGGTAGAGGCAGTATCCTCGCTGAGTCGAAGGGAAAAACCAACCCTGGAGGGTAATGAGAAGAAGAAGAAGAAGAGAAGAAGAAGAAGAAGAAGAAGAACACAGGCCTCTATCCCTCATAAAACGGATGACGAGGTCTGCTGCCTGCTCGTCATCTCGTGCGAGAATACTACGTGTGTTGGAGATAATATTGGGTGATGTTTTAAAAAATTGATGGTCGTATTCAGCAAAACATTCTTATCTCGAATACTACGCTAATTATTGGGGCAAATCGAGTGGACTTATTCAGTTAATACTAATATTAATAGAGGCGAACTAGTATTATGTAACGACCTTTCACTCGTAACGCTCTGCGGACTCATGTGGTTACAGATCCTTTGTTACGAACACAACTGTAATTATCAACACAAGGCCTTACCTTCACATTCTCTTACTCTCCAGCCCACAAATTCTGGCATAAGTTTTTGTTCGTGAACACTTCACCATAATAACAGTCACTGCAAACTGTAAAGATTCAAGTAGGAAAGTAATGAATGGATTTGCTTCAAGATTTACGGTATTCCTATTTAAACATAAAAAATTACACATGCGTAATTTATTGTAATTATCGCCAATTTCAATCCATCAAATCCGTATGCAACAGACACAAAAAAGGTCAAACCATTTATCTTTGTGGCGCATTTATTGCTTTTAGAGACCGCCTGCCTGAGTAGTGGTGAAGGAAGCGGTTTCCATTACTATTCATAAGTCAAGAAATTCAGAAATCCGATCGTCGTATGTGTAGGGGCTCGTGGCTTTAAAGTTCACTTAGGGCCTGTACTACGACTCTCAGATAAACAGCCAGATACGTAGACTGCAGTTTTGCAAACTAGAACTTAAATATTTTCTTGCGTACCACCAACGGATTTTAACGACGGTATTGTTATGCGGAGGATGTAGTAACACTTTTATTGCGTTGTAATAAGGTTACTGAAAATATAGTGAAATTTAGCGCGGTGGTATACCTGCTCCCTGGTGTTTTCGTTTGTTTATCTTTATTCCTCTTGAAATTGTATTACTCTCCGTGGTGTAGTGGTTAGTGTGATTAGCTGCCACCCCCGGAGGCCCGGGTTCGATTCCCGGCTCTGACACGAAATTTGAAAAGTGGTACGAAGGCTGGAACGGGATCCACTCAGCCTCGGGAGGTCAACTGAGTAGAGGTGGATTCGATTCCCACCTCAGCCATCCTGGAAGTGGTTTTCCGTGGTTTCCCACTTCTCCTCCAGGCAATGCCGAGACGGTGCCTAACTTAAGGCCACAGCCGCTTCCTTCCCTCTTGCTTGTCTATCCCTTCCAAACTTCATATCCCCCGCAAGGCCCCTGTTCAGCATAGCAGGTGAGGCTGGCTTTGCGAGGTACTGGTCAATCTCCCCAATTGTATCGCCCGACCCAGAGCTTCAAGCTCCAGCACACTGCCCTTGAGGCGGTAGAGGTGGGATCCCTCGCTGAGTCCGAAGGAAAAGCTAACCCTGGAGAGTAAACGTATAAAGAAGAAGAAGAAGAAGAATTTATAACGTGGAAGTTCAGGTCAAAAACAGAGTTAGGACTGAAATCTAAATGTACGAAGAAATATTAAAATTAATTAACTATGTAATGAAACTCAGGAGTTGTTGTAGAAAATAAAAGGACTGAAAATGTAACCTGAACGCAAAAGTTAAAATTCTTACCGCACGGTACAATTTTGTATTTTGTCTAATACTATTTACAAAAGTGTGCGTTACTGTGAAAATAAAGTTTATATTCGTAATTAATGCCACTGTATGCGGCGGAGGATCATTAATTTTATTATTAATTCAATTTATCGTTGATAATTTAATAACTACTTAGATCCTTTTTTCCAAGACAGTGAAAAGACAAGCATTTATCTCACTTTAGTGCAAATACTTAGTAGCAAGTTGTTGCAATGTCTCCTTAACATCCTCATTCGATGGACGAATCACCACGAACAACGTCGTATACGCCTGCGCCTACTTTTACTCCATATGTGTGTCGCGGATAGATTTCGAATAGAACCCAAGGTTTTGACACGCACCGTAATGATTAGTACCGTACCGACTAACATTTAGAAGGTTTACAATCTCAGTGAAGATCTTTCCTTATATTAATACCTAGATACAGTTATCCCCATAAGGAACTTTCACCCCCATGAACGCAGTAATTAAACCTGAGAGGACTTCTCCTATTTGTGAAACTCACAGCCTGACTTTTGACCCCGTTTATCATCATACCATTGTTCACCGTTCATCTCACATTATCTCCCGACGGTAATTCTCTGGACGGCCATCTCACTCAGAGACTGTAACACTTAAGCCGAGATGACCTCGAAGGAGTCCACAGATCCAAGTAAAAATCGCTAGTCTGGCCGGGAGGCGAACCCAGGGGAATCTGATGAAAGAAAATTATATAATAGGGAATATATCTTTTTTTTTCTGTATGTTACTGGCGAGAACATCGGCGTAATAGACGCTACGCCCCTGTATGTAACACTCCTAGGGTAAGTGTCTGCGGTATGTCATCAAATTTCAAAGGATTGCTAATGAACCTCCTTAACTAAGAACGTGGTCAGCGATATCAGAGGAGGCTTCCGGCTGGTCCGTGGTCCGACAGCTCAGCTTCCGACTGGCCAATCGAGCAGAGGAGGGGTGGCCACGGCTCTACCCCTTTCTCCACACATCTGGATTCGGAAGACGGAGCGGCGCTGGCCCACACCGTCGACTGTCCTCAAAAGAGTTTTCCGTGGTTTTTCATTCTCCTGCACCAAGGAGACATCACATAGTATAGCCACGACCGTCAACCCTCCCCCCCCCCTCAACTTTTCCGGACATCCCCTTGAGCGAATCAAATCTCCCTAGCCTCAGGCATTTGTGTCCGGCTCCTTAGCTGAATGGTTCAGAGGGACGCGGATTCAATTCCCGAATGTCTTAACCGTAAATGGTTGTTTCCTCTCGCTCGGGGACTGGGTGTTCGTACCGTCCCCAACATTTCTACAACTCACACATCACACTACAAAAGCACACAGTTCCCATAACGGCAGGTGCCGCACTCCCTCGTTCCAGGGTTGCACCAGGCTACAAATAGGCACACGAAATTTGAAGAACTAGCAGAGCCGATTTAAATACCAGACAATCAGAAATTGTAGTGGGAGAGTCTTATGCAACAATAGACATAGAAGATGAATATGTCAGTACCCTAATGTTGTTTCTATCCCATGAAACAAGCTATTATTGTATATTTTCCAACAGCGCGAGTGCCGGATGTCTACGGGTGTGAACCGGACAGCCTTAAGTACTCCTCGTAATTGAACCAGTGCCGCACACGTATTGCAATGACAGCTAACTCGCTCTGTCATATTCTTCCCACGAGGAGAGTGGGTGTGTCGGCGACGGGAGTAAAGGTCAAGGAGGAAGAAAGGCACGCAGCTTGAGAAATGGGAAGTGTGATGTAGTGAGTCTGACCAACAATTCATCCCTTTTTCTTTTGGTCCACTACAAATACTTGTCTTGTCATACATACTCCAGGGACGACTAATTCAGTCTCACTCCTACAACAAAGCATCCCGCATGCTTGTCTTCCATACTTCGACCACGTGAAGCTCGCAAAAGGCAAACTTACCTCTAAAACATGCAAAGACAGATTTACATCCCAAGATCTTAGGGGGCCGGGCTGAGTGGCTCAGACGGTTGAGGCGTTGGCTTTCTGACCCCAACTTGGCAGGTTCGATCCTGGCTTAGTCCGGTGGTATTTGAAAGTGCTCAAATACGTCAGCCTCGTGTCGGTAAATTTACTGGCACGAAAAAGAACTCGTGCGGGACAAAATTCCGGCACTTCGGCGTCTCCGAAAACCGTAAAAGTAGTTAGTGAGACGTAAAACCATTAACATTATTATTATCAGATCTTAGGGGTGTGTTTGACCTCAGCTCCGTGATAGTGGGGTAGCGCGTCTGTTTCTTTGGTGGCCCTGGGTTCGGTTCCTGGCTTGTACAAGGAAGTTAATCGTGGATTGAGGGCTGAAACAAGGTTTGCCCAGCCTCTATAAAGTTCAAGTGAAGGATCGCGGCTTTGGTCATGAAATTCATGAAGTGTTGTCGAGGATCTCGTCAAACCGACCTGCTCGTGCAACAGAGGTTCTTAACGGGCTTTATGTACAACGGGTTGTTTGTTAAACAGGCTAATCCTTATGATTCAGTTATAGTGTTTGTGATAGACCACGGTAGCAATAATTGTATTAATTAGTAAGCAGTCTGGCCTATGCTGACGACTTGGTCTTAATGGCAGACTGTGCCGAAAGCATGCAGAGTAATATCTTGGAACTTCAAAATAGGTGCAATGAGTATGGTATGAAAATTAGCCTTTCGAAGACTAAATTGATGTCAGTAGGTAAGAAATTCAACAGAATTGAATGTCAGATTGGTGATACAAAGCTAGAACAGGTCGATAATTTCAAGTATTTAGGTTCTGTGTTCTCCCAGGATGGTAATATAGTAAGTGAGATTGAATCAAGGTGTAGTAAAGCTAATGCAGTGAGCTCGCAGTTGCAATCAACAGTATTCTGTAAGAAGGAAGTCAGCTCCCAGACAAAACTATCTTTACATCGGTCTGTTTTCAGACCAACTTTTCTTTACGGGAGCGAAAGCTGGGTGGACTCAGAATATCTTACTCATAAGTCAGAAGTAACAGACATGAAAGTAGCGAGAATGATTGCTGGTACAAACGGGTGGGAACAATGACAGGAGGGTGAGGAGATAAAGGCTTATTTAGGAATAAACTCGATGCATGAAGCTGTACGGATAAACCGGATTCGGTGGTGGGGTTATGTGAGGCGAATTGAGGCGGAGAGGTTACCTAGCAGAATAATGGACTCTGTTATGAAGGGTAAGAGAAGTAGAGGGAGACCTAGACGACGATGGTTAGACTCAGTCTATAACGATTTGAAGATAAGAGGTATAGAACTGAACTAGTTGCAAATAGAGGATTGTGGCGACGCTTAGTAAATTCACAGAGGCTTGCAGACTGAACGCTGAAAAGCATAACAGTTTTTAATGATAATGTATGCTTGCATGTACCACCTAATTTTTCCATAATTTTCTCTTTAATCCTTCATCCGTTAACAAAGAACAGGCTTTACGAAGAGCGCGCAGGAAACGAACTTTTGACGATTATGAAATGCAAAAAGATCGTCTGTCTCCGGCAGGTACAGTACTTTGTGGGGAAATATATAAAGCCCTGTATCTACATTTAAATGGCAAAATGGAAGGACAGAGGAAGTGAGTGGAAACCACTGAATAGCTCTAAAATGTTGCAGAAATATTTTAAATAATAATAATAATATTTGCTCTACGTCCCCTAACTATTTTTACGGTTTTTGGAGACGTCGAGGTGCCGGAATTTAGTCTCACAGGAGTTATTTTACGTGCCAGTAAATCTACCGACACGAGGCTGACGTATTTGAGCACCTTCAAATACCACCGGACTGATCCAGGATCGAACCTCCCAAGTTGGGGTCAGAAGGCCAAAGCTTCAACCGTCTGAGCCACTCAGCCTGGCAAAACATTTTTTTCCTAGTCGTTTAAGGTCGCAATAGCACAGCGATGGAAGTTAGGGAAAGGGAAATGAAGGTGGTGCCCGTGGCCCATTTGCCTGGTGTGAAAATGGGGAAACCACGAGAAACAATCTCCAGGGCTGCCGATGTTGGGATTCGAACCCACCATCTCCCGAATGCTCATTGGTGCTTTCAAGTCGGTCTTCAGCTACGGCCAGATTTAGCAACATCGCCTCACAATGCCCATTTGAATTCGCATGGATTTATTATGTGCATGCCAGCCGCAACTAAAGGGCAAATATTTGATTGTGTATCTGAGTTTGCAGAATAATTATCTACAATCTGTATAAAATCAGTCTGCAGTGATAAGAATCGAGGGCTTTGAAAAACAAGCAGCAATCCAGAAAGGAGTGAGGCAAGGCTACAGCTTGTCCCCCCTCTTTCCAGTGTTTACATAGAACAGGCAGTAAAGGAAATCAAAGAGGTATTTGGAAAGGGAATCACAATCCAAGGAGAGGAAATCAAAACCTTGAGATTTGCCGATAATATTGTTATTTTATCTGAGACTGCAGAAGATCTGGAGAGTATGGGCGGAGTCTTGGGGAAGGAGTACAAGATGGAAATAATAAAACCAAAACAAAAGTAATTGAGTGCAGTCAAACGAGTCAGGTGATGCAGGAAATATTAGATTAGGAAATGGAGTCTTAAAGGAAGTAGATGAATATTGTTACTGGGGCAGTAAAATAACTAAGGATGACAGAAGTAAGTAAGAAATAAAATGCACATTAACACAAACAACGAAGGCACATACATATGGGAATTAGAAAGATGTTTTTCAAGACCTTCCCGTGAAGCGTGATATTGTATGGAAGTGAAACATGGATGATAATTAGCTCAGAAAGAAAGATAATTAAAGATTTTGAAATGGGGTGTTACAGAAGAATGCTCGAGGTGGGAGATGGGTAGATCGAATCACGAATGAAGATACTGAATCACATTGATGAGAGGAGATAGATTTGGATAAATTTGACAAGAAGAAGAGACAGAATGATAGGACATCTTAAGATATTGAGGGCTTGTTTAGCAGGCATTTCAGGGAACTGTAGACGGTAAGAACTGTACGGGCACACCAAGGTATAAATATGACCAGCAAATTAGTCCATATATAGGATGTAGTACTCACGTAGAAATGGTTAACAAAGGATAGGGTGGCATGGAGGGCTGCATCAAACCAGTCTATGGACTGACGGCACAAACAACTTCATATGATTATTGTAAATAAAATACGCTCGTTCGTATCGCGCGAGTCTTTAGTTTTGTTTTGTTTCTGCGTACATTGTTAGAGAAAATGGCGGGAACGTCTGCAATATGCTCGATACTATTCTGTGCTGAAAAATGCTTCCGAGATTAGACGCCACGTGACGGAACTGTGTGGACGTCCACGACCTAAACAGGCTAGAAGTGTTTGTTATCTGAAGAAGCCGGGGTGTCTCAGATCAATTCGTACACAACAGAATCAAGAATGTTAGCACGTTCTCCTCACAAATCGAAGTGGTAACGCCTGCTATCGATCACCCCAGGTATCAAGCGAACCAGAATTCACAAGATCATGATTGACTTGAAACTGTACACTTGTCGTCCGAGGCTGTTACACACACTAAATGAAGATGATTTCGGTCTGCGCCTTCAGTTCACTAACAGCCGGGCGAGTTGACCGTGCGTATAGGGGCGCGCAGCTGTAAGCTTGCATCCGGGAGATAGTGGGTTCGAACCCCACTGTCGACAGCCCTGAAGGTGTTTTTCCGTGGTTTCCTATTTTCACACCAGGCAGATGCTGGGGCTGTTGCTTAATTAAGGGCACGGCCGCTTCCTTCCCACTCCTAGGCCTATCCTATCCCATCGTCGCTATAAGACCTATCTGTATCGGAGCAAAGTAAAGCAACATTATAAAATAAGTTCACTAACACCGACTACATATGCTGAAAGATGATCGTAACTTGGAACAACGGATCCCTTGGTGTGACGAGGCCAACCTTTATGTGTCGGAGTCCGTTAACAGACATGACGTCCGGCTGCATGGCTAAATGGTAAGCGTGCTGGCCTTTGGTCACAGGGGTCACGGGTTCGATTCACGGCAGGGTCAGGAATTTTAACCATCATTGGTTAATTTCACTGGCACGGTGGCTGGGTGTATGTGTTGTCTTCATCATAATTCCATCCTCATCACGACGCGCAGAGAAACAATCTCCAGGTCTGCCGATGTTGGGATTCGAACCCACCATCTCCCGAATGCTCATTGGTCGCCTACGGGCGTCATATTGAAAGAACTGTACCTGGCAAGCCGAACATGTCTTCGGACACTCCCGGCACTAAAAGCCATACGCCATTTCAACAGATATGATTGTGGTTACTTGAAATGAAAACTCGGATGTTACCATTCAGTATAATTATCTTTCTCCGTGAGTAATGGTGTGGGTGGGAGTGACATACCAGGGCTTATTTGGACATCCCTGTTCCGATCAGAATATCACAGGAAAGACGTACCTGGTACTGCTGCGAAACGACATTGACCCACTCTTATCGCACGGGATTGTTTTCAAATTGTTTAATTTAATATAATGATTTGTTTAATAAATTTTTTTTGGGCTGTCTATTATCAAAAATTTGCTGTATACTGTATAGAGTATGCGGTGTACAGCTATACCGCGAGCAATACCTCACAATGCTCTTCCCATGGATTATCCTCCTTAAGACTGGTCACGCCTCCCAGCCTCATATGGATATACAGTCCATCAGAACAACGTTCGTTGTGTTCATTTTCCTATGCTTGTGTGTAAAGGAAAATGAGCCATAAATGCATTATGCTGTAGGTGTGCGTAAATACATCATGAAAATATATATTCCTACAGTAGATGCAATAAGGTTAATTTTCCTTTACAAAACTTGCATAGGAAAATTAACGCAATATGCATTGTTCTGATGGACTGCATATCCATGTGTGGCTGGAAGGCGTGACCAGACTTAAGGAAAATAATGGATAGGAAGAGCATTGTGGAATACAAGGTATCGCTCGCGCAGTGACGATATGAATAAAATACTGTATAGGTCAGCACTTTTCTCCTGAAAACTAAAGCAATATTGAGTGCCAGAAAATGGATGATCTTCTTTAATATCCTATCAGATGATTTATATCTTTATATCCTGCCAGACGTGTTGGGAATACATTGTATGTAACTCCAAAGACACGGTTCTCGGATATGGAGACAATACAAGCTGTTAATCGGACCGTGAAGATTCGAGATCTTGTTCGTATGCGTGAACTGGTTTATTTGATGGAGTAATATTGTATGCTAATAGATATCAAACGGACCATGAACTGTGGTTAGTGAAAGGAGGTATTTCGCTCTTGTCACCTGACAAATAGTTCTAGTAGGCCACAAGAGCAAGGTGTAGCTACTGGAGAAGAATGAATCAGTCATGTAAACACTATTTGACAATCTTGTTAATTCCATTAATAATAATAATTAATATTAATAATAATAATAATAATAATAATAATAATAATAATAATAATGTGGCTTCAGGTACCTCAGGTAACGCTGTATAGGTTGCGTATCATACGATATAGAGTTCCGAATGTACTTCGTTCCACCCTTCAAAGATCCGATTAGCTCTCCAGTGTTTGAGGTCCGGTGGTCGACATTCTACCAGTGGTCCATAGAGAGAGTTAATGGCTGTTTCATATGTTGTGCAGTTCAGTTGTGAATAGAATGCGGAAAACACGTATTCAGGTGACTATAAAATAAAGCAATTAAACCATCAACTATTCAACATGCGCTATAATTAGATTATTGGGTACAAATGTTAACAACTTGGGTTAATTATATAATAATGGCTGGTATAATATTTGCTTAGATTCCACGATCCTAGAGTATATAAAGTTCTGGAGAAATTTCTCTCACACGGTTACTTTTTTATTTATTTTTTACATTTTCTGAACACTGTGGAAGTTATCCATTGAACAAACCCAATGGCACACCCAGCCCTTGTCATCTCTCTTTCCATTTAGAAAGATAACGTTCTCCCTCTGTAACAGCGAGTTTATTGTGTATCAGTGCATTAAAGTCTCCCAGTTTACATTCGGCCTTATGTTTCAGTTCCTTTGTATTTAACTTATATCTATATTTAGAGTATTCTGGTATGTCTGACAGTAACATTTCTTACGCCAACTATGATACTATATGGGGAAGATGATATGATTTCCATACATGTTCGGATATCTTAAGGAGGATGCCTTAGTGAAATTTACATTCTCTGTAATTTAATTCCAATGTACACAAAATGTTAATATTTCATTAATATAGCTGTAGATAATAAAAAGGGAAAATTGTTCCTCAATAGAAGGAATATTTCCGGAATTACGGTATTATTTTCAAAAGAATTCGGCACATTTTCACAAGGACCCAGGGGTAACAATTTTTGTTAATTATTTTGAAACTTTGGTTTATAGCTTATAAATTAATGGGATAAATTTTAGTAATTCAGTATAATATGTCTGCATCATAGAAATGTAGTTTTTTATTTCACAAAAAATTATGAAAGTTTCTAAATATTACTAAAAGGGATGTTCGGATCCATGGCTAAATGGTTAGCATGCTGCCGCTTGGTCACAGGGGTCCCGTTTCGATTCCCGGCAGGGTCGGGAATTTTAACCATAATTGGTTAATTCCCCTGGCACGGGGACTGGGTGTTTGTGTCGTCTTCATCACGAAGCGCAGGTCGTCGAATCAGAAGACCTGCACCTGGCGAGCCAAAGCCCTCGGACACATCCCGGCACTAAAAGCCATACGCCATTTCATTTCATTTTTCACTAAAAGGGATATTAAAAATTACGAAAGTTGTATGAGTGTACATGTGTAAAAAAAATTCTGACCATTAGATTAAAACTGTTGCATTTTGAATAGTTTCGAGAAAAAGTTCCTCGAGTACCTTACTCTGGGAAACAATCCGTGTTAATATTTGTATCTGATTCGGAATGAGGATTTCTGAATTTAGGCTCTCGTATACTCGTTGCTCACTCAGTTCCTAAACGAGCATATCCACTTTGTTTCTTACATTCTCTGCCGCTAGATTTTCTCCAGAGATTATGATTAGATTGCATTTTATTTCTATTATGTGCTGAGTCGTATTGTAACTGTGTACAGGTGTGATTTAAACGTCTCTGCGGGACCACTAGTCGCAGATGAAAGAAATGATATCACCGTGTGCCACGAAGTTTGGAGTCTCTTCTAGCTCCACAAATCCCATTTTTGGTTTTTTGGGGCTATTCCTTTGCCAGCATTGTAACTAAGTCCCCTATTTACCTGGGTTGTGAGAGGTTATACGCTTAAGTTCATGGGATCGCCATATGACTGAATAGACTTATTAGATTTATGTATCTTTCGACGGGCTTGAGTTGTTCAGACGTGTGAGGCGCGTGCCTTCCAACCCCAACTTGGGACGTTCGATCCTGGGTCAGTCCAGTGGTATTTGAAGGTGCTCATATACGTCAACTTCGTGTCGGTAGCTTTACCTGGACGTAAAAGAACTCCTGCGGGACTAACTTCCGGCACCTCGGCGTCTCCGAAAACCGTGAAAGTTGTCAGTGGCACGTAAAGCCAATAGTTTTATAATTTATTAGATATCTTTCGTCATAATCACGAATAAGTGGTTGATTCACAGTGGTTAAAAGCGGTACCATGAAGGTGATACGAAGAGTGCCTATTCTCCCTTGTAAATACCGAATACATAAAGGACAAGATGCTTCTGTTTTCGCCAGTAATGCTAAATTTAAGACAAAAACTCAATTTCGGAAACACGAAGATAATAATAGCAATAGTAATAATACTGGTTTTACGTGTGCTTAACATTTTGCGATTTTCAGGGACGCCGAGGTGCCGGAATTGCCCCGGAGAAGTTGTTGGCAGTAAGTGCACCGACACAGGGCTGGCGTATTTGAGCCCCTTCAGATACCTGGACTGAGCCGGGATCGAGCCCGCCCAGTGGAGCTCAGGAGACCAGCACTCTACCGTCTGAGAAGCCTAACTAACGGACTAAACGGCTTCGTAATTCTCTCCACTGACAGTAAAGACACCTCTTGTTCCTGACACCTGCTACAATGAAATCATTAAGTATTGTAGTTCAATCATTCAAGTTTTGTCTTATACAGCCGAGTCTGTTATCATCTTAGATAATCTATCTTCTTTCCTCTCGCATGACCCTGCCGTCCAAGGCGGTTCGGATACTCCGTGATGGCCTCTGCCTCTTAATAAAACACAGCTTCCTGCCATTGTTACCAACCGTTACTCTCTCTACGTCATATCCTTGACCTCCAGCTGTTGAATACGATATCTACTGGGATATTGTAGGTCTAGACTTTCAACCGTTTCTTTTATGACTTTTGTTTCCCTCGTTCTTGGAGTGATGAATTCTTCACGATTTTATCCTCATTTAAAGTCGTCATGATCTTCCTGATTAATAAAGTTAATAATGACACGCCGGGCTGAGTGACTCAGACGGTTGAGGCGCTGGCCTTCTGACCTCAACTTGGCAGGTTCGATCCTGACTCAGTTCGGTGGTATTTGAAGGTGCTCAAATACGCTAGCCTCCTGTCAGTAGATTTACTGGCACGTAAAAGAACTCCTGCGGGACTAAATTCCGGCACCTCGGCGTCTCCGAAAACCGTAAAAACGTACTTAGCGGGACGTCTCCCTGTCTGTGGGATGGTAGAATACCATCCACGGAATCCCTTACCTGTCACAAAAGACAACTAAAGGGGGACCAGAAGCTGTATTGGTTACCACGGTTCCCCTAGCTGAGTCTGGTATTGCCAGGCTCCTCACTTTCATCCTTCCTGCCCCACCTCCCTTGGTCATCTCTTGTCACTGACAGCAATGTCCGACTCATTGGGTGAATACTCAGCCTACTTCCCTTCGGTTCAGAGGGTCCCGGGTTCGATTCCCCGCCGGGTCGGGGATTTTAACCTTCGTTGGTTAATTCCAATGGCCCGGGGGCTAGATGTTTGTGCTGTCTCCAAGATCCCTGCAACTCACGCACCACACATAACACTATCCTACACCACAATAACACGCAGTTACCTACACATGGCAGATGCCGCCCACCCTCATCGGAGTGTCTGACTTACAAGGGCTGCACTCGGCTAGAAATAGCCACACGAAACTATTATTTACTGGCAGCAATGACGGCTCTGAAAAAATTTAAATGGGTACTAGGAAAGCTAGAAGTACATTTAATAAGGTGAGGAATGGATTATGTAGCAAACACCGAAGTTTGGCTAACAATCAGACAATGTGTTTTCCGAACTGTTCTTCTTCTACTTCTGTTTTATGACGACATATGATCACTTTAGTCAGTCCATCGTTCAGGTCTATTTGAAGGGATTGTTCGGGCTTTGCGGTCCTCCCAGTACTTCTTCACACGCTCCGATCTTCGTGCCCTTTCCTCGGTTGACAATATGCGTGTTGTTGGTTTGTTTCGCGTAAGGGTAAAGCAGCGGAGGTTTGTGTCCTTGAGTTTTGTATTCAATTTTATCTTATTTGTGGCGTCTTGTGCTGTAATGTCTATTTCCTTCAGATCGTCCTTTACTTCTCTGACCCATTTACATCCTTGGTCCTTGTGGTATTTTTTGAGACGAGATTGTGTTGTACTAGTTGTTTCAGAAGTCTCGAATCCCGCATCCTCATGAAATCTCCAAAGAACCCTAGTCTCCTCTTACGCGTAGTATCTGTAATGGGTTCTAGCTGTTTGTGTACACGACTTTGTTACGTATTATCCGCCACTGTCCATCTTTCTAGTATTTTTTGTTGACGTAGGTCCTTGCAATGCTCATTTCAGTTTATTCAGGTGAAAAAGTGCTTCTGCTGCATATGTAGCTTCTGATTTTATAACTGTGCTGTAGTGTTTTATTTTTGCGCTTATTGATAGACATTTCGTTTTGTAGATATCCCATGTTAATTTTTGTGGTTAAACATTAAAAGAAGATATGGTCACCTCATTGGAGGCGTTTGAGACGTGATCTTAGGGAAGGATTCTACGAGTAAGTTCAGTGGACAGAGTAGCGAACTTTGAAGTAATGTATAAGAGTGGAAAACGTAAAGAGATAATTAATACCGTTAAAAATACTTAAGCTAAAGTGGTTGGGCCATATAATGAGGGGAGAGCGATATCGTCTTCTGCAAGTAATCCTTCAAGGTAAGACTAACGGCAAAAGGAGCAGGTGCGGCAGACGAACCTTGGGGTAATTGCAGTGAACTATTGAGCAATGTTAGATATAAGGATCAGATTGCTGTGATGATTGCCAACCTTCTTAGAGGAGACGGCACATGATGAAGAAGAGGATTAGTGTTAAGAGTGGATGGTTACCCAGTTGTTATTAGTCTTAATAAATGACCACCATCAGCACCGATGTATTTTTTTTTCTTTCTTTGCGTTTAGGCCATCTGTGGACCACGGTGCTTGTGTTCTAGCTGTGTTTTTGTCGTCGTCTGCCCCTTTTAGCGTACTGGATTGTGTTCTTAGTGGCCTCTTGAGCCTTCCTGTTGGCGCAGTATTCCTTCATTTTCTCGCTGAATTCTTTCCTGCGCTCCTCTGACCTGTGGCTAGCTGATGTAAGGGATGTTAGGAAAGGTTTAGTTTTGACCATTAAACGGTATGCATTTCTGACCAATGTATTTATTTATTTATTTATTTATTTATTTATTTATTTATTTATTTATTTATTTATTTATATATTTATTTATTTATTTATTTATTTATTTATTTATTTATTTACTTTTCCGCACTAAGACAGGGAAGATTTTCGACGACGCAAGGATGGCAAAGGGTTAGGATTGGGAAGGTAGTGGCCATGTCCTTAATTGAGGTACACCCCCAGCATTTACCTTGTGTGAAAATGGGAAACCACGGAAAGCCATCTTCGGGGTTGCCGACAATAGATCTCCCGAATGCAAGGTCACGACTGCACGACCCTAACCGCAAGGCCAACTCGCTCCGTACCACCAATAATGCCACCAGTTCATCACCATACCGACTGAACGATATTTCCACATCAGCGGTGCTATTGTTGATGAAAATAATAAATATCTACATCTGATAGTCTCCATTATTACTGGAACTGTAAAATTCTATCAACTATAAAACATTCAAAATTTATTTTTCCCGTCTATTGTTGTTCTGTACTCTTTCTAGATGATTGTAAGTTTCTGAAAAACGCAATAATCACACAAATAGCTCCGTTGTTATTCCTGTTTGGCTCCTCGGCTGAATGGTCGACGTACTGGGCTTCGACCATGTCCGATGCCCGGCGCGGCCAAGAATTTTAACTGCGAATGGTTCATTCCCCTGTCTCGGGGACTGGGTATTTGTGTTCGTCTACCACACCAGTAACCACCACATTGAATACATCCCTGTATACAGGCTGTGAATGAGGAAGGGCATCCGGATGTAAAAGAGGGCCAACAAGAACGTGATCTTCCTCGTAAGTTAAAAGAAAACCGCATGAAACGTAAATCATATTCAGCAGAACTTTCTGTGTCATACAGCTAATATGAAGGAAGGAATTTGACACTTCCTATTTTGTCTCTTTGGTATTACTACATCACTGGTATACTCTTCTGTTATCCTTGAGCTCTCTCGCCTTGTGCAGAACTAATATTCGAAATGAGGCCACTTTGAAGCGTACAAACAAAATTATAATTTTATTTCTATAGAGTATAAATCATCCACTCTTCAATCTGAGTGTGAAGCAATGTATTGATAATGTGGTCAGCAGACTCAACTTCCCTCCTATAAAATGTCATCTCACTCCGCTTAACTTCATGCACTTCAGTTCGATTCTCTCACTGTGCTGCTACTAGGAAGAACTTTAAATGCTTTACCTGCTCCAACTTTGAACTTCCAAATTTCTCGCGTATCATTAATATGTAATATTGAAAATACTGCTACTCGTATAATATTTGATACAATGCGAGTTTTTGGGTGCATTGTATTAAACAATCTATAACATGAACAAAGAGTGTAACATATTGCAACTAGGCAAATGCTGGGGTTGTACCTTAATTAAAACCACGGCCGCTGCCTTTTCAGTCCTAGCCATTTCTCACCCTTCCGTCACCGAAAACCTTTGTATTAGCGCGACGTTCAGCAAGTACCAAAAATATATAGATTTCAACCTCCTCCAACGTATGTCAGTACTTCGAACCCAGGAGGACGTATTCTACCATCAAAACTGTTACCTCGATAGCTGCAGTCGCTTAAGTGCGTCCAGTATCCAGTATTCGGGAGATAGTGGGTTCGAACCTCACTGTCGGCAGCACCGAATATTGTTTTCCGTGGTTTCCAATTTCCACGCCAGGCCACGGCACTCCTAGTCCTTTCCTATACCATCGTCGCCACAAGACCTATCTGTCGGTGCGACGTAAAACAACTTGTAAAAAGAATCTTACTGATATTAATTTTCTTTTGAGTGCCCTAATTGGCTACTGTCGACACCATAACAAGGTAACTCTTAATCTCTACGTCTACAAAGACTGTTATTTTCCTCTCTTAGCATTCATCATTCACTTGCCACCTAGGATACTGAATACCTTATCCTGATAGTTCTTTTGCGACCTGAATCTACATTTATCAATGATCAATCCATTATATACTCCACGAATGATCACACTTTTTTTCACTATAATTGTTCACTGTTTGACTGAAATAATAACGAAAGAAATATATCACTAATTGCTCGCGATAATCCTATGCTAATTTTGCTATATTGTAAAGTCCTATTATCTCTCCTTTCCCACTCCACTCCAACATTTGTGATCATTTTAATTCCGGGAATTCCCTTATCCACATTCTCTACGTTTGTTCTTTCCATGATTTGATCTTTGACAGTTATTTCTGAACCTGATGGTTTTTTTCCCATTCAATTCCAGTGCTGGTCAGAACAGATTGTCCTTCAATGTTGAGACTTTCGACATCGGAGAGAACAGAAGAGTGCTTCATATCTGCAGGCTGTCTGAGTCTCAAATCAATCGGTTCCGTTCACGGAGTAACAGGTCAAGTCCTTGGGGTCCTACTCCATATAAGGGAACACACCTGTAATCCCACATCACGAAGAATGGAATTGGAGGATCTGTAAGATCCTCATCATACCTTCTCCTTCAATATAGTGGAGCATGAAATTGTAAGGTGCAGTGAAAATGAAGATTAGGAACCGATACGTGTATCTGGATTAATTCGATATGTATTTTTATAGAGAGAGAAGGTTTTTGATTCATGTTTTCATAGCAGGGAATTCCCGGCTCCTTGGCTGAATGGTCAGGGTAGTCGCCTTAGGTTCGATTTCCTGCCGGCTCTGAGATTTAAACCTTAAATACACTCATGTTCATAAAAAAACAGAACACCTCCAAAGACTTGGAGATAGGTAGTTCATATTGACAGGACATGTTCATTAGTATGTTCTGCAGAAACGATTATCATTTCAGTCACCCAGGTTCAGCATGAGTCCTGTTGCCTAGTAGGCACTGGTTCCTCCATGGGCAATGGTTACTTGTTTCGTGCGTGATGACATCGACGCATAAAAGGCGCGATTGGCGTCGTGGGGTATAGCCATCCATGCTGCATTTACTTGGTTTCACTGTTCATCTTTCGTGATTGGCATTGGGTCACAGCGCTGCACCCGTCGTTTCACCAAATCCCACACATTTTCGATTGGCGACAAGTCCGGTGATTGGGCCGGCCAGGGCAACAGTCTGACATCCTATGACAAAAAGAAGGCACGTGTTCGTGCAGCAACATGTCCTGCTGAAATATGGCGTCTGGGGTGTCGTGCAGAAAGGGTACGGCTACGGATCGCAGGATGTCATTTCACGTAGATCAAACTGGTCACAGTGCCCTAGACACGCACCAACTGAGATTCGTGGTTGTACTCAATAGCACCCCACACCATAAAGCCTTGAGTTGGCGCTGTATGTCTTGTGCGAATGCAGTTAATGTGATGCCTCTCCCCCTGTCTGCGGCGAACAAAAATGGGGCCATCATTTTCAAACAAAGAGAACCTGAATTCATCCGAAAACACTACCTGCTGATACATGCCAGAGAATAAGATCGCTTTATCTCTGGATAAACCTTCAAAGTTTATTTAAGTTATGGTTAGTCTTGAGAATTGTGGTCCGCCTCGGTATTTGGGAATCTAGCTTGATCGCTCTCTGAGCTTCAAGAAACAAACATTGTAGAGAGCTGAAATGCAAGATCAGCTCAAGGAATAGTATCCTGTGGAATTTGACTGGTTCAACATGGCGAGCAAACCCTCATGTTCTGCGTTCAACTGCTTTTGGACTGTGCTTTGCTGCAGGAGAGTACGAATCATCAGTGTGGGGAGCATCTGCCCATACCAAGCTAGTGGATACAGCTCTCAACGAGTCCACCCGTGTTGTCACTGGGTGTTTAAGACCTACTCCAGTGCAGAAGATCTACCCTCTCGCTGGTATTGCGCCTCCAGCTATTCGACGCGAGGTGGCAGCTGAGAAAGAGAGACACAAGATTGAGTCAGATCCCAGACATCCAATGTATAACCACAAGGTGACCACATCTCGCCTAAGATCCAGGAAGAGCTTTATGAAGAGAGCAGTACCCCTCGCTACCAAACTAGCAGTTCGATGTATATCACTCTGGAAACAAGTACTGCCAGAGGGGTTTACTCCTAAAGAAGAACGATGTAATGAAAGCCATTTGTCCTATATCACCTGGATTTCATTAAACCGGTTGAGAACAGGTGTTTCCAAGTGCCGTCGTAATCTTGTGAAATGGGGTTATGCTGAAGATCCAAGATGTGACTGTGGAGATATCCAGACTCTACAACACCAACTCATATGTCAAGAGATGAATGACTCCTGTACCCAGGAAGATCTTATGCTTGCCACAGACCCAGGGATAAGAGCTGCAGAGTTCTTGGGGGGGGGGGGGAGGAAGAATTTAATGTGTCTCCCGGACACGGAAAGTAAAGTTAGTACTATATCCTGCCATTCCTGCCCCCATGACGCTGTTCTATACACCCTTGCAGTCTAGCATTAGTCAAAGGTAGGGGGAGAAGTGGACGACGGGGCGGTAACCCAGACCGTAGAAACGGCGAAGGACTGTCACTCCTGACAGTGTACGATGTGTAACATTGTTGTTGCGCCAGAGCCGCGGAGGACGCAGATCTCTCCTGCAATACAATTCGGATAAGGTGCCAATCTTCGTGAGGGATGGTCTGGGTGGTCTGGTCGTGTTCTGTGGCCTTCTGTGAACAATTCTGTAGACACCCGTTGCACTGCCGACTCACTTCGTCCCACACGATCAGCAGTTTCCTGGATGGATGCATCACGTTCTCTCATGCCAATAATTCACCCTCTTACAAACTGGCTCATTTGACGGCACGGTTTTCACATATGTCTGCGAGGCATTCTGCACGTCTGTTCAAGTCACACTGATCCACTGATCCTTCGGTTTATAGCGACGACGAGAGCCGCAGGCACATTTTACCAGTCGGTGGTGGTGCGCCGATGTGGACCTTGAACCTGAGGGCCGACATGGTTCAAATGCTGATCATTTCTTCAGAACATACTAATGCACAAATCATGTGAATATGAACTTCTTTCAATGCGTTCTGGTTTTTATGAACTTGAGTGTACTTATTTCCCCTAGTTCGGTGTTTGTATTCCTCCAACTCTCACACGACACACACCACTATCCTCCACTAAAATAACACGCAGTTTGCAACTCACTGCAGATGATGCCCGCCCTCCTCGGAGGGTCTGCCTTACAAGGGCTGAGCAAGGCTAACAATAGCGGCACGAAATGATTATAGGAGGAAATACTACATGAGACAGATTTCTGGAAAACTCGACGTTTCACGAAGGCGTTACTTTACTTCCTCGGAAGTAACACACGACCGTTCTAATAATGCCAAAAGTTACCGAATTAACGGACTCTGATAATTCTTGAAGATACCTCTTAATCTGCAGGCCTTCAAGCTGAGCAGTGGTCGCTTGGTAGGCCATGGCGCTTTGGGGCTGTTCCACAACGGGTGTTTTTTTCCTAGGATTTACAGATCCTTTACGTGAGATATTGTACTTCCTTGAAAAGCGTTTGATTAATAGCAATAAATATTCCAATATCTTCCACTTACTTCGGCACAAAAGGTCTATCTCCGGAGTAATGACTGACGGACTCTTACAAAATTATGTGGCATTGAGCGAACTTCGCCAGCTGCGATGATAACCCTTGCTACAAGAATTTGCTCACTTTCAGTCGGGCGTCACATGAACAGTATTCTTCTTGTGACCCTAACAGAAGGAATCAACAAGATTGAAGTTCGGAGGCCGAAGTGGTCAGAAAACAGGCCATTCTCGAGCTATCCACCTACTACTATAAACTTACAAAGGCAGGCTATGCCCAACGGACTTATAAACATTAATTCATGAGTATAAAAATACATAGTGAAATGTGGTATGGTACAACACAAACATAAGAAATGACGGAAGAAAGCTATACACAAGAACAATCGTTGTCAGAACACAATATGGAGTGTTTACCTGAAATAAAATACATTCCAAAAGAAGATAGAATGCCAGTCCAACCAGCCAAGGCGAGAAATGCGATGATGGCTGCCGACGATACAATGAAGACGGCTCCGGTTGAATCTTGGTGTGGCTACTTCTCCGGTCCCCAGCGTAGAGTTCCCGGAAGAGTGCGGTGTTGTCTGCTACTGCCGCTCCGCCGGGCCCTCGCGCAGCGCGGCTGACCGAGGGTGGCCGTTTCGGTATCTGAAGTTTAAACCCGGGTGGTAAGTCGATTAACGCGTTGCTCGTTGCCGCGTCTAATTGAAGGTCGTAGCGCCATTCTTTTGTCATCGCATCGTACAGGAGACTTGTTCTTGTGTACGCATATTTGAGTTTCGTTCGATCTAACTCGTCTCTGCATCGTCGACATCGTAAAGGTCCCGCGCGGCAGTCTGAGCGGGCTGGTCGGTTTGCGCCACTACCACGCCCTTGGAGTAGAGAGCACGAAGAAACTGTCGCCATGTTGTAACACAATTCGTTCTTGTTATGTAATTATTCATGTTTTCATAAATGTAAGAATACATTTTCACCTCTGCGATATCTCCTAATTGTAATGTTTTTGATAAAAATAAGTAGAGCAGAAGCTGTATAGTTTAACCGCAGTAAATGGAAAATGACCTGCAGTGCGACAGAAGATTCGTCACAGAGTACGCCTGTGTGTGTGTGACATCACAGTAGAGTATCTGCATCGAACTCGTGACTTTACTAGAAGATCGTCTGACAAAAGTTAAAACCCAACACGAGCACGCCGGTGAAGCAAACAAGGGGATGGGGGAGGTCACGTTAACTCCCACACAAAAGCTCGACAATGTAATCAAAGTCCTGTTATTTCTGTGAATAGACAGGCACGCAGTTTCTCAAACGCCATCCAGTCATCCCTTGAAGTTCTCTTGAACGCGGAGTCGGTAACAGTTATAGGCAGAAATACTTAATCCCTCTATGCAGTTTGTCACTACATTAAAAAAATAAAAATGTCATTGATGATTCTTTTCCTGAGACCTACTTTGTACAGCGTTCAATCCGAATCCGCACTTTACCGGTTTCCACAATTTTACACTATTACTACATTTTAATTTTATAAAATGTCTGAAATATGTTATTAGGGCCTACGTCTTTCCTCAACAAACGCATATGGTTATTTTCTTGATGGATGAGGTATTTTTGCAGCTCTCTTTTGACTCAGGCCATAACAAAATGTAATGAAGTTTGAGCCTCAACCAGGCGATGCAAGTTGTTCAGGTTACGGGTGATACTGAATAATAATACTCAGAGCACAACTAGTGCGTCTGGATGCTGTAAAATATTTCTCATAGGGTCTGTTGTGCTGCAATAGCACTTTCCGGCCCAGTGAGGAAAGCAACGGCAAACCACCTGACTCTTATAGCCATTGAGGCTTACTCTTCATCTTGCGTGGCATGCCTCACTGTAGCGCCATCATTGGTTTCTTTAGAAGTTCATAAATTTTGTTGGTGAAATTTCAGGATATAACGAGACACACTTTAATAAGGTTAAGTAATTTCTCACCCCTTTCCGGTTAAACCTCGAGTGCAAACGTGCAACGATGATATTGATAACTAAGAAATTGTTACCTCACCACTGAACTACACGAGCAAGGACACAGCTCTACCTTGAAATTAGTGTGGCCTGCAGTTTTCTTGCGACTTCACCTTCATGCAGGCCGAAATATTTCTCCAAATCACATTCCTGTGTCACCTAGTCATGCAAGGTCACACGAAGGTTTCCTTGGGTCATTCATTGCTGTAACAGTTCTCACATAGGTCCTTCAGCAATTGGCTACTCACACTCGTGTAGCACAAATACCGAAATTCTCCACTGTCCAGGTTTACACAGGATAGAGCTAATTATACTTAATTACATGATGGAAAATGCAATTGTCAGTCGTATCCCCAACAGCCAATTCGTCACTGTTAACCTAAAACTTCATCCTTTATCCAAGAAGCTCATTCTTCTTTCGAATAACCCATTTGGAGGGTACGATGAATCAACTTTGCTTACTTTTCATTGTGTTCGATTTCCTTTGCTTCCAAATTTCCTTCATCCTTCGAGAGTGTCGTTCCTTCTCTTCTTGAGTCCACTTTCTTCTAGTTGTTGATTTCTTCCGCTCCTGAAACACTGCCTTTTGAACTGCTTCTCTAAATAGTGTTCTGTTTTTTATTGTGTCTGTTTTAATTCCAACATTTTTCATTTCTTTCTCAATTTCAGTGAACCTTGTGGGTTTAGATTTGTAACTATTCAGAATGTTGAAGATGCGGCTGGTTAGTCTCTTGTCATCTATTCTGTAAATGTGCCCAAACAAATTTTTGTTTTGTTTTCCTCATTACGTCAGTTTGGTTTTCAATTTTCAAATATAGCTCTCTGTTTGGTCTTAACCTGTATACTGCATTATTATTTCTTTTAGCTCCCAGTATTTTTCTCAAAATTCTTTCGAGCTTCTCTAGTTTTTCGAGATCTTGAGTTCTTGTTAGTTTAAGTGTTTCTGCTGCATATAAATTTCCAGGTCTGACTACTGTTTGGTAGTGTCTCAATTTTGTGTTCCAGGATAAGTATTTTTTGTTATATACATTTTTTGTCATGTGAAACATGCACTCTAGTTTCTATAGCTGTTTTTTCTTTTGTGTTATTCGTTATCCACTCTCCTAAGTATTTAAAGCAATCTGTATTACATATTGTGTTGTCATGACGGGGCATCACTGATGTTTGTCATGAACTTTGTTTTTTCAAATCATATTTGTAGTTCTATTTTAGCTGCTTGTTTTTGTAATTCTCTGATTTGTTCTTGAGCATTATCCAGTGAGTCAGTAATTAACGCCGTGTCATCTGCAAAAGCTAGACAATCTACAGTGATTTTATTTGGATTTCTTCCTACTTGAACAACTTTGGTACTGATGGCTTTCCTCCATCCTCGAACTATCTTCTCTAATGCGCAGTTGAAAATCTGAGGTGACAAACCATCTCCCTGAATGCCTACTTTTCACTTCCTTAGAAATGGGAGACTGGTTACTCGTTGTTTATAGGAAGGACAAAAATAAGAATGGGACAATTATTTAGTATGTCATACTAATGCACATAAAACTATATTATGGTGCAAATAATTGAAAATTGAAAATGGTATATTAATTGGTATATTAATTTATTGTCACGTCATTTCAAGATACAAAGTTTTGTGATTAACAAAATGTCTGAAGTTATGCCCAAGTCATGAATTTGAGGTTTCATGTTAACGCATTATCTGACCCTTACCCCATGGGACTACAGCGCTGGTGGGCCTAGACCCAGCCATCAGATCCAGGTAAAATTCCTTGGCTTGGCCGAAAATCGAACTCGGCGACCTCCGAGCGTGAAGCAGGCACGCTGCGCGTCCGATCGCGGAACCCACCACTCATGAATTTGCGTGAAATATTAACAGAAGGTCGGACATTACAATAGCCTCAACGATTTGTTTAAACTTTTTCACGAAACCTATATTGATTGTATCATGAGGTACAGTAGACATCTGATAAGAGTGATGAATTGTAACTCTCAGTCATATCAGAAAACTCAGGTAAAAGAATTTCTTTTCAAAGGAGATGTTGTTCTACGTGCCATTTAATCTAGCGACACGAGGCCACCGTACCTCAGTAGCTTCAAATACCGCCGCACTGAGCCGAGATCAAACCAAATACAGTAGAGACAATACACGACACTGAGCGAGATATCGAGGGACAGCTATTGGAGCTCTCTCTAGCGGATAGACCTGAACGGTATTGATTCTGTCATAAGAGCACGTGTATTTTTGTGTGAAGTTTCTGGTGTTATTTATGCGTTTCCAGTGAGTTGACATAATTAAATAGTAGCGGGCGTCATTCCTTGATATCTCCTCTAAACATGAGGGAAAAGGTATGTGCTGTGTTTGGCTGCAGTAATTACGAAGTAAAGAAAAATGCGCGCTCGTTCTTCAGGTTCCCTCGTGACAAGAACATGAAAGTAATATTGTGTTTGCATATATATTCTTCCAGTGACAGAGATTTTTATAGTACTTCATAATCTTCTGACCTGCTCGATCCATGTTTTAACGGGCTTAAAAAAAATACGCATATTTTATTGTATAGTGCAGCAGTTAACCTTCAATACCGATGTGTTGTTGTAGGTGTGATCTGTGGGTTTTGAAATGTCACAGAAGCGATTTGGATAAAGTGTACAAGAAAGATGGGACATTACGCTTGTATAAGAATTATAAGATCTGTTCAGATCATTTCCAGGACAGCGACTTTAAAAATCCTCGACTATACAGCCAAGGGTAGCCTATGTTACATTTTTACTCTAATTGTACGTAAATATTCCTCAAAGCATCACTATCGACAACATTTTCAAACTTTTCTTTCTTTTATCCCTCTTCTCAGATTAAACCCGGTATTTTATAGATTTTCTTTCTGTTAGTAGGCTTCATGTTAAGAGGAAAATTGTCCAGCTATTAAATGTTAATTCATTGCATCATATGTGTAAGGAATGTGCCGATATTTTTATTGACAAATGTCTTAATGTGATGATACATAGTTTTTAAATGAGGATAAAAGACAAATCCAACCGTAAGATTTCAGGCAGGTATGCTAAAGCTAAAAAAGTAATGCATAAATGAAAGATCAAATCATTTCACAGCAGTCCATTTCACACCTTTTTTTATATGTCCAATTTCAGTCTTTGAATAATAACCTTTTAAATAATTCTTCATTCATTTATCCAGACTTGCTTTAGCAACTTCGAAGATAATATCTCAATACCACTTTCTTTCTAGACGTAATTTATTTATCCATTTCCGTATATACATTTCCATTGATATTTGAATTTAGCGCGATTTGTTCAGGTCAAGTCACTAGGAGCGCCAACGTCGAATTGTCTCCCATTTTAGCAAGGCGAAATCCGTAAGTGTCGTGTATTGTCTCTACTGTATTTGATCAAATCCACCAGCTTGTGGTCAGAAGGCGAGCACTATTCCGTCTGAGCCACTCAGTCCACATATATTGATAGCAAAAGTGTGGATAGGAACCGATATGGTGCACCGTGACTTGTACTATAGCCTCCTAATTTGTCCAGAGTTCTCCATAGATGCTCATTCAAAGGAAAATTTCGCGAACGATTCTTCGTAGTTAGAATGCACCATAATATACAGAATATTCTCATGTATGAATATAATGATCAGGGGAATGTATAGACAAAAGCAAGTTCCAATTCCTCGGCGCTGATCAATTAACTGTCACTCGTATAAATCTTGGAGTAGTTTAAAATCTCTTCAATTAAATGTTTTCATCCTTCAGTAACTGATTTTTCTTTTACTTGTATTTCCCTTTATACCGAGTGAGTTGGCCGTGCGGTTACAGGCGCACAACTCGGAGCTTGCGTTCGGGAGATAGTGGGTTCGAACCTTACTGTCGAAAGCCCTGAATATGGTTTTTCGTGGTTTCCCATTTTCTCACCAGGCAAATGCTGGGGCGGTACCTTAGTTAAGGTCATGGCCGCTTCCTTCGCACTCCTAGCCCCTCCTACCGCTTCGTCGCCTTAGGACCTATCTGTGCCGGTGGGACGTAAAGCAACTCGTAAAAAAAAAAAGTATCTCCTTTATAGATATTTTTAATGTCTTAGCTGCAATCGGTCAACGGATTTCTGTTTTACTTGTTTTATTTGCTGTAGATGTAGTAATTTCGTCTTCCCCATGGCACTAAAGCCCTGGTGGAACTTAGCCTAGCCCGAGGGCAAGCAGATTACGAAGTGACGTGTGGTCAGCGCAACGAATCTTCTCGGCCATTATTCTTGGCTTTGTAGACCGAGGTCACTTCCTTACCGTCAGATAGCACCTCAACTGTTCTTATGAAGGCTGAGTCGACCTCCAACCAGCCCTCAGATGACCTGGCCGCGAATCAAACCCGGGGCCTTCGTGTAAGTGGTAAACTCTCTACTTCTAGACCGGACTGGCCAGTAGGTGTGGTAGTATTAAAAACAAATTTATGGAATTTCCACATATAATATGTCTTTTGCCACACTAGTGAAATTACCATGACGTGTTGTTCACTTAGAAGAAACAAGGTCTAAACTACTTTCTTCAGCGTCTCTCAGGGGTCGATCAGGCTTGGTTTGTTTTTTGCCGGGAGTTTAAAGACCGGATGCTCTTCCTGACAGTACGTAGTGCTTAAGATGAAAATCTCGTCCCGGAATCGACTAGAATTCGAACCTCCACCTTCCAGTTGGGAAACAAGCAGCTAATCTTATCCTCCAAACGGAAGAACTAAAATACCTAACAAATGTATTACAGTTGAAAGGTGAAGTGAGGATGGTTGCCCAGTCGTATTTTCTCCTAAAAATGATCACCACCACGATCATCACCTTATAGATGAAGAAGGGCCATGTTCATGAAAGACCGAGGGAAACAAAACTCCTTGGGTTTCGACAATCTTTTATCTTTTCTAACTGTTTTATGCAATGTATGGAATTTGTCGTGTGAGGTGTCTAAAAGGTAAACCGAGGACTGTGACCTTGGGATTATGGGTTGGTGACCAGGGTTCCCCTAGCTGAGTCTGGTATTATTTCCACATACTTGTGTGAGCCTCCTCACCTTCATCTATCCTGTCCGACCTCTCTTGGTCAAATTTTGTTCTTGTCCGATCCCCACGGTATTAAAGTTTGCGAGGTCTTTCATGACCCCCTACCTTCTTTCACCGATACCTTCATTTCTCGAACTGTTGAACCTCTTCAATTTTTTATTATATTTCATTAAATTCGCTTTACGTCACACCCACACAGATAGGTCTTTCGGGGACGATAGCAAAGCAAAGCAAAGTCACCTCCGTACAGGCCATGAAGGCCCTTGGAGGAGTGGAAGGTAAAGGCTCCCACCATTGTTAACCTCGGCACGTGATGAGGTAGAGTGGTTAGCTCTACGCCCGGCCGCCTTTGCCCCCAGGAATTTTTGGTGTAGGCTGAGAGAACCTTGGGCCATATGCACCTCCGGAAGTGGAAATCTCATTTCTTAAATTTTACGACTTCCTGCCGGGGATTCGAACCCACGTCCTTCCGGGCGGACCGAGCACGCCTTTACCGCCTCGACCAGGCAGCCCACGGGGACGATGGGTTAGCAAAAGATCTAGGAGTCGGAAGGAAGCGACCGTGGTCTTGAATAAGGTACAGCACCAGCATTTGTCTGGTGTGAAAATGAGAAACCACGGAAACCATCTTCACGACTGCCGACAGTGGGGTTTGAACCCATTATCTTCCGGATTCAAGCTCACAGATGCGCGACTCCAACCGCGTGGCCAACTCACCAGGTCCTTCAATTTTTAACTTGAAGTACACTCCTCGACAACGGTACATGGAAAGAAACAATGGAGACTCTTTTAGTGTTTGGGTAGAACGCGTGTTTGATGTCAGGTAAGAGAGAAGGCTGCCTGTTGCAAAAAGATCTGAAACGTAGTCTTCATGGAATAGCGTTCAAAGTAAGGCAAAGTGACGTCACACGCATACTCCGTTATAAGATGGCGCTGTGTTGACTCGCGCGCTCTGTTGGAGGTTAGCTGTCGTTGTGAATACATCGTGGTCAGTTGTACAGAATAACAAATTTAATAATGGAAAAGAAAGATTCGATTAGGATTCCGCAATTTTATGCGTAATATTACTCCCGAACTCTTAAATGCTGTCTCTCTTATTTCAATCAATCACTACTGATCTGCATTTAGTGCAGTCCCCAGGTGGCAGATTCCCTATCTGTTGTTTTCGTAGCCTTTTCTTAAACGATTGCATAGAAATTGGAAATTTTATTGTACATCTCCCTTTGTAAGTTATTCCAATCCCTAGCTTCCCTTCGTATAAAGGAATATTTGCCTCAATTTGTCCTCTTGTATTCCAACTTTATCTTCATATTGTGATTTTTCCTACTTTTAAAGATGCCACTCAAACTTGTTCGTCTACTGATATCCTCCCACGCCACCTCTCCACTGACAGCTCGGAACATACCACTTAGTCGACCAGGTCGTCTCCTTTCTCCCAAGTCTTCCGAGCCCAAACTTTGTAACATTTTTGTAACGCTACTCTTTTGTTCGCTGTACTGGAGGACTATGGGATTAAAGGTAGATTATTAAAATCAATCAAAGCCATTTATGTTGGCAATTGGGCTTCAGTGCGAATTGATGGTGGAATGAGTTCTTGGTTCAGGGTACTTACAAGGGTTAGACAAGGCTGAAATCTTTCACCTTTGCTGTTCGTAGTTTACATGGATCGTCTGCTGAAAGGTATACAATGGCAGGGAGGGATTCAGTTAGGTGGAGATGTAGTAAGCAGTCTGGCCTATGCTGACGACTTGGTCTTAATGGCAGATTGTGCCGAAAGCCTGCAACTGGAACTTGAAAATAGATGCAATGAGTATGGTTTGAAAATTAGCCTCTCGAAGACTAAATTGATGTCAGTAGGTGAGAAATTCAACAGAATTAAATGTCAGATTGGTGATACAAAGCTAGAACAGGTCGATAATTTCAAGTATTTAGGTTGTGTGTTCTCCCGGGATGGTAATATGGTAAGTGAGATTGAATCAAGGTGTGGTAAAGCTTATGCAGTGAGCTCGCAGTTGCGATCAACAGTATTCTGTAAGAAGGAAGTCAGCTTCCAGACGAAACTATCTTTACATCGGTCTGTTTTCAGACCAACTTTGCTTTACGGGAGCGAAAGCTGGGTGGACTCAGGATATCTTATTCATAAGTTAAAAGTAACAGACATGAAAGTAGCGAGAATGATTGCTGGTACAAAAAGGTGGGAACAATGGCAGGAGGGTACCCGGAATGATGAGATAAAGGCTAATTTAGGAACGAACTCGATGGATGAAGCTGTACGCATAAACCGGCTTCGGTGGTGGGGTCATGTGAGGCGAATGGAGGATAGGTTATCTAGGAGAATAATAGACTCTGCTATGGAGGGTAAGAGAAGTAGAGGGAGACCAAGACGACGATGGTTAGACTCGGTTTCTAACGATTTAAAGGTAAGAGGTATAGAACTAAATGAGGCCACAACACTAGTTGCAAATCGAGGATTGTGGCGACGTTTAGTAAATTCTCAGAGGCTTGCAGACTGAACGCTGAAAGGCATAACAGTCTATAATGATAATGTATGTATGTATGTATGTACTCTTTTGTTGAAAATCACCCAGAACAAATCGAGCTGCTTTTTTCCAGTTCTTGAATCAAGTAATCCTGGTGAGGGTCCCATACACTGGAACCATACTCCAGTTGGGGTCTTACCAGAGACTTATATGCCCTCTCCTTTACATCCTTACTACAACCCCTAAACACACTCATAACCATGTGCAGAGATCTGTATCCCTTATTTACAATCCCATTTATGTGATTACCCCTTGTATTAATACCCAGATACTTACAAAGGAACTCTCACCCCATCAACGCAGTAATTGAAACTGAGAAGACTCTTCCTATTTGTGAAACTCACAACCTGACCTTTAACCCCGTTTATCATCTTACCATTGCCAGCTGTCCATCTCACAACATTATCGAGGTCATTTCGCAGTTGCTCACAATCTTGTAACTTATTTATTGCTCTGTACAGAATAACATCATCTGCGAAAACCTTTATCTCTGATTCCACTTCTTTACGCATATCATTTATATTTATAAGGAAACATATCACAGACCCATACTACACATAACTCACATTCCAAGTGTACCACGTTCTGTAGAATAAAACTGATCATCCACATAATATTTGTATTCTATTTCTAATAAGTAAGTCTACGAAGCCCTCGAAATCCTGCGGCTCTTACAATAGCGACAAAGAACCAATTAACCCCATGGCACTACAGCCCCTTAAGGGCCTTGGCCTATCAAGCGATCGCTGCTCATCCCAAAGGTCTGCAGATTACGAGGTGTCGTGTGGTCAGCACGACGTATCCTCTCGGCCGTTATTCTTGGTTTTGTAGACCGTGGTCGCCAGCTCACCTTCAGATGGCTCCTCAGTTGCAATCACGTAGGCTGAGTGGACCTCAAATCTGCTCTCAGATCCAAGTAAAAATCGCCGACCTGGCCGGGAATCGAACCCTAAGAGGCAGGCACGCTGCTTCTACACCACGAGACCGACTTCTTCCCCTCAGATTAATGTTATTAGAGGACTGTTACCAAGTTGCACTTGCTCTTAAAACAGTAATCACCACTACCCCTATAGTCGACAAAAATACACACTAGTCCATTGCGAAATACGAGACATTCCAGGCTACATAAGTGAATTTTATCGTACCAAGCATCGAAGTGGGACACTTGAAAGTTTAGCAGCAGCGCAGTTGTAGCGTGCTTCCTGCGGACAGCTGCCAGAGTCCTTTTACTATTACGGCGTCAGCATGTAGCGAATAGACTCATTTCTAGGCAGTTTCTGTTTCTCGACCGGCAATAGTCCAACATCTGCAGCGCATACTCTGAGCAATGTCGAAAACATGCCACTGCTCTATGGAAGGACTGGAAAGCGATCAGAACAAGCTTTACTGACTGTTGATATCACAATATGGTCACAGCACATCCAGTTTACGTGGAGAAAGAAGCAAAGGGGCGTGATATGCAGTGACAGGGATTCGAACAGCTGTGTCATTGATTAGAAAACCAGTAATATTGTGACACGGCTATTCACGTTAATATCAAGTTTATCAGGATTTATAGCTTCGGCTGTTGATTTTGTACGTAAAAGGCCTTCCATTTCTGTCGCAAATATCAAGGCCACACAACCTACGACCTTCCGTAACGCTGACATTCAGTGAACATTGAAATTAATGATAGCTTTCGCAATAATAGGACGTAGTTGTAATTCCACAATTCGCTCCCGCCACAATTTAGAGGCTGTCCGTAGTTTATTGAAAAACATTCACTCCTGGATAAGGTTATCATGAATTCGTGCTACATTCAGGCAAATTCGGTGGATAGCGCACTGTAATAATTACACTGACTGTCAGTGACAATGCAACACCAAGGAGGAGTGGTTCGAAAGGGATGAAAGTTGGGGAAAAAACAGAGTCGGCACGGAAGAATAATTGATGTTTATTTCAAACCGATATGCCTGTTACACAATGCGCACGGCATCGACTCAGTAGGATGTAGGACCACCGCGAGCGGCGATGCACGCAGAAACACGTCGAGGTACAGAGTCAATAAGAGTGTGGATGGTGTCCTGAGGGATGGTTCTCCATTCTCTGTCAACCATTTGCCACAGTTGGTCGTCCGTACGAGGCTGGGGCAGAGTTTGAAACGGCGTCCAATGAGATCCCACAAGTGTTCGATTGCTGAGAGATCCGGAGAGTACGCCTCCACGGAAACATCTGTGCACCTCGTAGAGCCTGTTGGGAGATGCGAGCAGTGTGTGGGCGGGCATTATCCTGCTGAAACAGAGCATTGGGCAGCCCCTGAAGGTACGGGAGTGCCACCGGCCGCAGCACATGCTGCACGTAGCGGTGGGCATTTAACGTGCCTTGAATACGCACTAGAGGTGACGTGGAATCATACGCAATAGCGCCCCAAACCATGATGCCGGGTTGTCTAGCGGTAGGGCGCTCCACAGTTACTGCCGGATTTGACCTTTCTCCACGCCGACGCCACACTCGTCTGCGGTGACTATCACTGACAGAACAGAAGCGTGACTCATCGGAGAACACGACGTTCCGCCATTCCCTCATCGAAGTCGCTCTAGCCCGGCACCATGCCAGGCGTGCACGTCTATGCTGTGGAGTCAATGGTAGTCTTCTGAGCGGACGCCGGGAGTGCAGGCCTCCTTCAACCAATCGACAGGAAATTGTTCTGGTCGATATTGGAACAGCCAGGGTGTCTTGCACATGCTGAAGAATGGCGGTTGACGTGGCGTGCGGGGCTGCCACCGCTTGGCGGAAGATGCGCCGATCCTCGCGTGCTGACGTCACTCGGGCTGCACCTGGACCCCTCGCACGTGCCACATGTCCCTGCGCCAACCATCTTCGCCACAGGCGCTGCACCGTGGACACATCCCTATGGGTATCGCCTGCGATTTGACGAAGCGACCAACCTGCCCTTCTAAGCCCGATCACCATACCCCTCGTAAAGTCGTCTGTCTGCTGGAAATGCCTCCGTTGACGGCGGCCTGGCATTCTTAGCTATACACGTGTCCTGTGGCACACGACAACACGTTCTACAATGACTGTCGGCTGAGAAATCACGGTACGAAGTGGGCCATTCGCCAACGCCGTGTCCCATTTATCGTTCGCTACGTGCGCAGCACAGCGGCGCATTTCACATCATGAGCATACCTCAGTGACGTCAGTCTACCCTGCAATTGGCATAAAGTTCTGACCACTCCTTCTTGGTGTTGCATTTGCTCTGTCAGTCAGTGTATAATGTATTATTCCTTCTTACAAGTTGCTTTACGTCGCACCGATACAGATAGGTCTTATGGTGACGATGAAATAGGAAAGTCCTAAGAGTGGGGGCCATGGTCTTATTTAAGGTGTAATCCCACAATTTCCCTGGTGTGAAAACGTGAAACCACGGAAAACCATCCTTAGGGCTGCCCACAGTGGGGTTCGAACCCGTTGTCTCCCGAATGCAGACTGGCACCTGTGCGAACCTAACCTCACGGCCAACTCGCTCGGTACTAAAGAAAAACATTAAATGATCCGAAATCCAGGAACATTTCGTCCTTCGAGGCATTCGAGACTCAGCCCCACTTGAAATTACTTATTCATTACAATACGGCAGTATAAACGGAGTCTGTTTGACTCGTAGGCCTAGATCCCAGAATACAGGTGGCGCCATGACAACTGCGGCTAAGAACGCCATACCACCGCGGAAATACTAAGTCGTTTTACACGCAAGGCGGGCGAAGAAGCACCGAGAGAGAAAAGTGTGAAGCATGCAGGTCGCGCCGGGTATAGCATGTTCATTCGAATTATGAATAAAATAGTTCAAGAATCCCCTTCAAATGTTAAGTGACCGAGATAAGTTTAATGTTCTACAGTTAGTTTATTTTTTATTTTACGTATCGAGGACATGAGATTAACTATTTGAACATGAATGTACATACCAATTAACTAGATAATAAACTACATGAAACAGCTGTCAATTACGACAAAAAATGTTTTGTCATATTCTTCTAGAAGCCTGGCCAGGAAATGTATATAAAGAGGCAGTCTTGGGATTTGAAGCAGAATTGTTAACGAGAGTTGCTCGTGAAAGTCGTGAACTCATGTTGTGATTCCGTTGACATGTTAATGGAGCAGTCTTCTTCTTCTTCTTCTTCTTCTTCTTCTTCGTGTGTTGTCAAAGTGACAGTTTATTAGTGCGTGTGTGTATAATATACAGTATGAACAATTGACAGCATCGCGTGTGTGCGTCTTTGTGGTAACACCAGAGATTAACTATTTGAAATGGATGTAAATACAAATTAACTAGATAATAAAATATATAAACAGCAGTCAGGATAGAAAAATCCCACCCAGATAGCGGCTGCCTTGCCGAGTATTCGAAGGCGTGCTCCATTCATTCCGAAGGACGTGGGTTCGATCCTCCGTCAGAAAGTCGAAAAAATTTTAAAACGAGATTTCCACGAGGTGCACATCGCCATGAGGTTCACTGAGCCTGCACCAAAAGTGAGTAGGCCTACCAGGTTAATTCCTGGGGGAAAAGTTGGCCGGGCATTGAGCTAACCATTCTACCCCACTAAGTGCCTTCATAGCCTGTATGGAGATGACTTTACTTTGATTTTTAGTTCCAGATCACCAGAAACTGAGGATAGAGTAATCATTTATTGAACATAATTGTTTGTTGATACGTGCACTTGATTTTTCTGACTGCAATACGTTTGTTTATTAATATATTAAACATTAAAATTAAACCTAATAAATGTTTTTTATCAGTCTTACGAATTATCACTTTTTTGTCCTAGATGTTATAGTGTTGGTTAAGTTAGTGCTTGTTTTATTTTCCCACATATTTTGCAAAATACAAACAAACAAACTGCTGTTCTTTCTTCCCGGTGCGACTCAGTCATCCGATGTGCAGACTTTATCTGCCTCTCTGCTAATCAAAAGGAGTTCAGGGTCCTGCAAGTTTGCACAAACACAAAACTCACCCAACAGCCCCAATTTTAAGGTTACGTTTACGAGACACGCCAATCCTGAATCCATCCGGTCTTTCACACATTCGAGGCTTCTCCTTGACATTCCTCCAATCACCCTCGTGTACGGAACTGCGCCATAATTCTACTCGGCGAACTCCGGGTAATGATGGGGTTGGCTATGTTGTCCGCAGTGAGCTCTCAGTCTTGAGGTTTGAAGTTCATATTCGAACATGCTGTCATTTTTCGTTTAACTTCAGGAGTTGCTGTGCCCTTCAGATATCAATGTTTGTTGACAGGGGTTGGTCACAAGCAGTCTGATACAATACGCTTATTTCATAACCAAACAGCACACTTAGAACCTGAATACAAAGAGACAAAGACGATATTACTGACCCCACCGGCGCACTAGCAAACAATGGCTTACAGCTCGTGCGAATAGTAAATCACTATTTTGTTCTAATTGTTCGTTGTTTCACAGCGGTGCTTCTTCATCTACTAATGCCGTAAGTGGCCCGAATTATTCTTTTGGATACAATTAACTCACAGAACTCAGCTTTTCTCAATTTGAAATTTCAATTTTAATGCCGAAGTGGATATAGGATCACAGACTGACGAAGGTTACAGGATTGGATTTACTCGTCATAATGAAATAATCCGAAAAACTGGATAGAAAGATAATAATAATAATAATAATAATAATAATAATAATAATAATTGTTACGGACTTTTCCGTGGTAGGTAGAGGTGAAAGAAGGTGCGGGTGTGAATGGGTTTCAAGCTACGAAATTATAGTGCAATGTAAAATTAATTTAAAAGTTAACAATGTTATATTTTCTTTTCGAAAACAAAGAAATAACAAGCATGGCAGGTACAAAGTAGCAATTCAAAAGGGGTTAGTTACAATATTTACAGAATTTGGGCTTCGCGCCCTGACTTCACAATGCTTGGGCAATCAGCTCAGTTTTACCTCAAACACAAGTTTTAACAGAGGGGGAGAAAACCCCATTCATACCTAGGAGCCCTTGCTCCAAATTACACTGAAAAACCTCCATGAGGCATACAACCCAGAATTTTCAAAAGAGCCACTCGCTCTCAAAATTTAAGCCTCTCCCAGGCCCCACCAAACTCCACCTTCAAGTTGTCCTCAACGGACATAAACACAGGGGTAAAATACCCAATCTACTGAGGTCTATTAAAAGAAAAGCAGGTTAATTAAATGACCTCTAAAATAACAATTTGAGAGGAGGCGAACTTGCACTCCTAATACACTTTGATTAAGACCTACTTGGCACTAGGCCGTTAATACAAGGGCTAATCCCATGCTAAAGAGGTGACTTAAGAAAAGAACAATTTGTTTTACATTAACGAAAAATAGGTTGAGAAAATAAGTTCACCTCAAGACAATGTGAGTGGGAGCTCGAGAGGGTTAGCACTCTCTATCCCAATATGTCGTTTTACAAGAGAATAGATGAAAAGAGAAGTTACATTTTAGGAAAAGGTTACATGGTTGAACGCTTAGAACCCGCCCCGAAAGTTAAACTGCTGAGCTAGCAAAGAAAGAAGTTATTAATCGGCCATTACCTTGTGTTGAACGGCTGGAGAAGAAAGAGGCGCTTCCCGCCCCCTGCTATGTACTTAACACACTGAAAGATGGAACAGAAGTGGCCTAGAGACCCAAAAATCAGCAGTTTAAATACTCTCGCGGAAGTTTCTAGGCGTTAGGGGAAAGAAAACACCCTCCCACAAACTCTTTATTGGATAGGACCCCGCAACAGATTCAAGTTGGGGGAAGATACATCTGATTGGATAGAAATTAATTGAAGAAATTCGGGATTGGATACATTCATAACAAGGGGAAGAAAGGGGTAAATATTGCCAACTTAAACAATGACAGAAAGAAATTTAACAAAGAACAAACTCTTGAAATTAAATTTTCTCCAAAAAAATAGTTCTTTGACTCCGCACTAGGTTGCACTATTGTAGATCTTCAGTAGTGTCCTCTAGAAGAGAAAGTTCACACTTCTTACTTCAAGCGAAACAAAAACACATCAAAAATGACACAGTTCAAAAACTCAAAATTTTCCACGTGGTGACATCTTTTGAGACGGTAGAAAATTAATACTGTCAATAAAGTTCAGACTTCCTCCAGCAGAGGAGTTTCAACAGGCGCACATTTTAAATTAGCGGAGTGTAGGTGTACCGCCCGGTACAGACCTCCCCCCCCAAAAGTTCCTCCAGGGATGACACATGAAATCAGTTTGAAACAAGGTCCAAGTTATGCTGTGGGTATGAAGATTGATTGCCAAAAAAATTTATAAGATTTTCTTAATTTGGGTTGATTTGGTTTCAAAATTTGTTGTTGCAGATGAAGTAAGGTCTTTATATTTATAGAAGTTGAATTTCTGAAGATAACTTTTTATACTTGAAAGTGAAGAAAAAAAAATTCAAAGTCCACCAAATATTGCTGTTGAATTCCCAAGTATAGTCATCTCTTATAGTATCTGTTCATGTAGTAGATGGTGATGAAGTGGGATGGCCAGACCGGCCGTTGCGGCTTGCGTCCAAAGGAGGCCGCTCGGACCCCTCAAGTACCCTGAGATACCGCTCGCCCGCACTATGAGGGGAGCAGAGGTGTTGAAGCACGCCGCGCCCGCGGTGAACATATACAGGCTGCGGGCAAGTAGCAGGTCGTGCGCCGCACATCAGCCTTGGCCGGGAGGAGAGCTCCGGCTCGCCGTGCACACGTCGTCCTCGCTGGGGCTGAGGGGGCCCGTCCTCTGCTCCAGTAGCTGCACGGCGCCGCGCGGCTGCGGGGGCACTGAAACATTAAAGCTTGGCGGCAGAATTGTGTTGGACCATCATCTTTTTTGAGGGTACAGGCTTGTGGAGAGGTTGAGGGGCCAGCGGCGTGCAAATATCCATGGCATAAGTCAAGCCACTGTGTGTATTGAAGCAGGAGACGGGAGCGTGGTAATGGCCGTGGCAAGGACAGGATGGCAGTTTAACAATCGGGGAGGTTTACAAAAAATGCTTACATATAAAATAAAATAGAAGGAGCAGAATGCCTTAAAAGTTGAACTCAAAACAAAAATATAACCTTCATATTCCTTTCAAATTATATGAAGCAAGTTGACACAAAATTTACACTGGTTTCACCTGTGACAGGTGAACTCTAAATATCCTCTCGGTGGCTGGATTGCTTAATAACAACGTAACCGGGGTGAGGAAATCGAGAATTATACAAGGCCCATGAAATCTGGGGGCAAGCTTGCCCGCGGGAACAAAATTTTTGACCATAACCTGGTCACCTACCTTCAAAGGGGTGGGTCTCCGTCCACGATCATACCTTTCCCTAACCTTTTCATGAGACACTTTAAGATTGGCTTTAGCCTTCTTCCAAAGATCTTTAATGTTATCCGGATCTATTGTCTCGGGTAGAATGTCATTCAGAGACCAGAGGTTAGAGAGCGGCGAGTTGGGAACAAACTTGAACATCAAAGAAGCTGGAGTAAACTTGTGAGATTCATGAACCGCCGAATTCAAAGCAAAAGCTATCCAATGCAGGGACGTGTCCCACCTGGAATGATCTTCATGATGATAGGCAATAAGTGCGGACCTGAGATTACGGTTAACCCGTTCAGCCAGAGATGGTTGAGGGTAATAAGCAGAAGTAGTTACATGAGAGATTGATAAGTCAAAACAGAATTTACGAAATAAATTAGATGTAAAAGCCTTAGCATTATCAGATACAATATATTGACACGGACCAAAAGAAGCAAAAATAGAATTTAAGCAGGTAATGGTAGACTGAGCGGTAGCCAGCTTAGTCGGAAATAACCAAGAAAATCTGGTAAAACCATCTACGCACACAAAGATGAACTTGTTAGCATTACCCTTTGACTGGGGGAAGGGTCCTACATAATCGATATACAGCCGTTCCATGGGGCGCGACGCTTGATGCGAAGACAAAAGGCCTACCTTGGTGGACATGGTGGGTTTACTGAGCAAACAAGATTTACAAGCTTTTACAAGTTCCCGGATTTCACCGTCCATACCTTTCCAGATGAACATTTCACGAATCTTCTCACGAGTTTTAAAGATTCCAAGATGCCCTCCTAATGGGGTCTCATGATAATACTTGAAGATCATAGGTACAAGAACAGCTGGAACGACAACTTTCATCATCCTATCATGCCTCGATGGGCAACATAGAACACCATTCCTCAGAACATAAGGGACAACATGTTCCCCAGAAGAAAGGGTTTCCATTATCGGAGCCAGCGTCGGATCTTCACGTTGGTATTTCTCAATATCCCTAAAAAGCATGGGAGCATCTGTTAAGATGGCATTAACACCAGATAGTATGGACTCGGGAGGTGATGAACTGTCGACCGGTTCGTGGGTCTCGACGTCGTTATGAAACATACGGCTGAGTCCATCAGCAACAACATTTTCGGTACCTCTGATATGTCTAACATCAAACTGGAAGGCGGAAATACGAATAGCCCAGCGGGCTATACGACCAGTACGACGCGGCCTACCTAAGACCCAGCTTAATGCTTGATTATCTGTCTCCAGGTCGAATTTGACGTGTTCCAGATAGAGACGGAACTTTTCTAAGGCGAATAAGACTGCCAAACCTTCGAGCTCATAGATGGAATACTTGGCTTCTTGAGCCGACAAGGTCCTAGAGGCATAGGCGATAGGTCGCCTCCCTAATTCAGTCTCTTGCAGAAGGACTGCAGCTACTGCTGACGACGACGCGTCGGTTTGGACGATGAATTTCTTCGAGAAATCAGGCATAGCAAGTACAGGGGCATTACAAAGTGCTAATTTAAGGTCTTCAAAAGCGGCTTGTTGAGAAGGTCCCCACTCGAATTTGATGCCTTTCCTACGAAGAAGGTTTAAGGGCGCCGCTCTATTAGCAAAGTTAGGAATGAACTTCCTGAAGAAATTCACCATACCAATGAACCTGGCGATACCTTTAATGTCCTTGGGAGGTTTAAAATCACGGATGGCCTGTGTTCTAGAATGATCGACTGCTACACCATCGGGTGACACAATATGCCCTAGGAATGACATAGAGGGCTTAGCAAAGGCAACCTTGGACAACTTAACAGTTAACCCAGCCTTACGAAGGCGATCGAGAACTTCTCGCAAATGATCTAGATGTTCTTCAAAAGTCTCTGAAAATACGACGACATCATCTAAATAGTGATATAAGTACTCGAATTTGATGTCGGAGAAGACCCTATCTAGTAGCCTAGTGAGCACAGCTGCCCCCGTGGGGAGCCCGAAAGGTACGCGGTTGTATTCATATAAATTCCAGTCCGTGGCAAACGCTGTAAGGTGTTTAGACTCTTCGGCAAGGGGAATTTGATTGTAGGCCTGATTTAAGTCCAAGATGGTGAAGAACTTGGCCTTACGAAACCATGAAAAACAAGAATGAAGGTCAGGAAGGGGCACAGATTGCAACACCACCTTCCGATTGAGAGCCCTGTAATCAATGACAGGCCTGAAGCCTCCTTGGGGTTTCGGGACTAGAAAAATAGGCGATGAATACGCCGACTTAGAGGGCCTAATAATACCATCCTTCAACATCTGATCGATAATTTCTTTCAGAGCCTTCATTTTAGGTGGAGATAGCCTATACGGTGGAAAACGGACAGGAATCGAATCCGTGACCTCAATTTTGTATTCAATAAGGTCAGTAACACCAAGAGTATCAGAGAACACCTCTGGAAATGACTGACATAATTTACGAATACTATCAGCCTGCTCCTCAGGTAGATGTCTAAGGTCTAACAACATCTCATCCTGGGTAGGCGAAATAGATGAACACGACACAGAATTACACTTTAACAAGGGAATTTTACAATTGGACACAAATTTGAATGTGCACGACTTACTCTGTAGATCGAGCACAAGACCAGTGTGAGAAATAAAGTCCGCTCCCAGTATGATGGGGCAAGACAGGTGCTTAGCCACAAACAATTTAATTTTCCAAGTAAACTTAAAAACACGAATTTTGACCAGTAAGGAACCTAGAATTTCTAATGGAGATGAATTAGCCGAAACGTATTGAACAGGAGAAGAGACATAGTCAGGAAGTTTACAAACCGATTTCAATTTAGAATACCATTCAGCCGAAATAATCGAACAAACACTGCCTGAATCTAAGAGAGCTGTTATAGGCTCGTTATTTAACTCAATCTTAAGAAAAGGAACAGGTGCGGGGGTATCCGCCGCGATCCTAAGGCACTCTTTGGGGCATTCAAAAGATGTATTCGAAGACTTATCGTTCCCTGAAATCTCGACCTTTTTGCCAGGGGCTGAGCCTTGGGAAGCAGAATTAGTTGACTCAGCCGCAGCCACTGGTCACTTTTGATTGTTGTTGGAAGTTACAGCAGAAGTTGAGCAGGAGGGGGTGCTATTCGAATTGGGACAATTCTTTGCGATATGTGAGAAAGCCCCACATTTAAAACAGCCTTGTGATGAACCAGCTCCATTATTTGCCCTACTAGTTTTGATCAGAGGACACTTATTGCGCAGATGGTCAGGCGACCCGCAAGCATAACATTTACGGGGGGTGACTGATCGGCGAGGTGGAGGCCGAGTATTACTAATGGAAGGCGGGGGTTCTTTCGCGACACGCAAAGAATCGGCGTATCTAACTCCTTCCGCTGAGACGGCCAATGCTTCAAGTTCCGAGAAAGTTTGCGGGCACGCCGCGAATCACAAATATGACCTATAGGGAGGTGAAATTCCCTCTACAATAGCCTGTACAATCTGATCTTCAGGAAAATGAAGGGCAAACACCCTAGTATAAAACTTAATGTCCTGTATGAAATCAGCCAAGTTTTCATCCAAGCGCTGTACACGATAATAGTACTTCTGAATAAGGGAGGACCTGGCCCTAGCAGGGATGAAGTTAGCTAGCAAATGGGCATGGAAATCCTCAATAGATGATTGCTCGGCAATGGCTCTTACGATTTTATCAGAGAGAATACCAATAGCATACGGATAGATAATTTGCAAGATTTGACATGGAGAAAGAGAAAAAACAAGGGCATGATCCTGAAATTCCACTAGAAATCTTAAAAATGAAATTACGTCACTGGTGGTATTAACGGAAAACTTAGATATACCTCTGAGCAACATTGCCAATGGATGAGGCAAGCTACTAAACCCGGGTGACATAGTAGGTAAAGGTTTCAATGGCAAGGAAGTTAATTCAGAACGGATGTTACTCAGCGATGCACGGCGTTCAGACTCGTTGTCCAGTGGGGCAGGGATAGTTTGAGCAGCAACGGTTATTCTATTAACTTCTCCCTTGGGAGGCGCTTCCTCACTACCTGCATTTACTATGGTGGGTTGATCAGATTTGGGAGGAACTTCCCCAGTTAACAATTGAGTGACCTTACTAGATAATTCGGAAATATTTTCCAGGAGCGTACTAGCTTCCTTCCTCTGAACATCATTCAGTTTTAGAGACAACAGATCGTTAACCCTATTCGAAAAATGATATAGCCTGCCTTGCACACGCTTAATTTGATTAGGAGACGGATCATTTTCATCAAAAAAACTAACTACAGAAGCTAGCCCAGTAATATTCTCCGTGATCGTGGAAAGAGAGTCGTCAATTTCTTTCTCTCCCAAATTGGGGATGGAAATGGGCAAATCAAGGGACTCTCTAAGCTTGTTAGTGTCTATTGCAACCGTGCCTCCAGATTGCACATTTCTGATAGTTAATTCATAGATCAACTCCTCCTTACGCAAATAGTTAAGAAGGAGAATATCGCGAGGGCCGGGCATGATGACAGACCAATTTTGAAAAGCTCAAAAAATTCCAGCAACTGGGAAAATAGTTAGAGTTCGGAACAAACAATATTTAGCCGTCAAAAGGGGCTAAATTGAGACCCATTCAACCACGCTCTGCTACCACTTGTTACGGACTTTTCCGTGGTAGGTAGAGGTGAAAGAAGGTGCGGGTGTGAATGGGTTTCAAGCTACGAAATTATAGTGCAATGTAAAATTAATTTAAAAGTTAACAATGTTATATTTTCTTTTCGAAAACAAAGAAATAACAAGCATGGCAGGTACAAAGTAGCAATTCAAAAGGGGTTAGTTACAATATTTACAGAATTTGGGCTTCGCGCCCTGACTTCACAATGCTTGGGCAATCAGCTCAGTTTTACCTCAAACACAAGTTTTAACAGAGGGGGAGAAAACCCCATTCATACCTAGGAGCCCTTGCTCCAAATTACACTGAAAAACCTCCATGAGGCATACAACCCAGAATTTTCAAAAGAGCCACTCGCTCTCAAAATTTAAGCCTCTCCCAGGCCCCACCAAACTCCACCTTCAAGTTGTCCTCAACGGACATAAACACAGGGGTAAAATACCCAATCTACTGAGGTCTATTAAAAGAAAAGCAGGTTAATTAAATGACCTCTAAAATAACAATTTGAGAGGAGGCGAACTTGCACTCCTAATACACTTTGATTAAGACCTACTTGGCACTAGGCCGTTAATACAAGGGCTAATCCCATGCTAAAGAGGTGACTTAAGAAAAGAACAATTTGTTTTACATTAACGAAAAATAGGTTGAGAAAATAAGTTCACCTCAAGACAATGTGAGTGGGAGCTCGAGAGGGTTAGCACTCTCTATCCCAATATGTCGTTTTACAAGAGAATAGATGAAAAGAGAAGTTACATTTTAGGAAAAGGTTACATGGTTGAACGCTTAGAACCCGCCCCGAAAGTTAAACTGCTGAGCTAGCAAAGAAAGAAGTTATTAATCGGCCATTACCTTGTGTTGAACGGCTGGAGAAGAAAGAGGCGCTTCCCGCCCCCTGCTATGTACTTAACACACTGAAAGATGGAACAGAAGTGGCCCAGAGACCCAAAAATCAGCAGTTTAAATACTCTCGCGGAAGTTTCTAGGCGTTAGGGGAAAGAAAACACCCTCCCACAAACTCTTTATTGGATAGGACCCCGCAACAGATTCAAGTTGGGGGAAGATACATCTTTTTTTTTTTCCTATGGGCTTTACGTCGCACCGACACAGATAGGTCTTATGGCGACGATGGGATAGGAAAGGCCTAGGAGTTGGAAGGAAGCGGCCGTGGCCTTAATTAAGGTACAGCCCCAGCATTTGCCTGGTGTGAAAATGGAAACCACGGAAAACCATTTTCAGGGCTGCCGATAGTGGGATTCGAACCTACTATCTCCCGGATGCAAGCTCACAGCCGCGCGCCTCTACGCGCACGGCCAACTCGCCCGGTGAAGATACATCTGATTGGATAGAAATTAATTGAAGAAATTCGGGATTGGATACATTCATAACAAGGGGAAGAAAGGGGTAAATGTTGCCAACTTAAACAATGACAGAAAGAAATTTAACAAAGAACAAACTCTTGAAATTAAATTTTCTCCAAAAAAAATAGTTCTTTGACTCCGCACTAGGTTGCACTATTGTAGATCTTCAGTAGTGTCCTCTAGAAGAGAAAGTTCACACTTCTTACTTCAAGCGAAACAAAAACACATCAAAAATGACAGTTCAAAAACTCAAAATTTTCCACGTGGTGACATCTTTTGAGACGGTAGAAAATTAATACTGTCAATAAAGTTCAGACTTCCTCCAGCAGAGGAGTTTCAACAGGCGCACATTTTAAATTAGCGGAGTGTAGGTGTACCGCCCGGTACAATAATAATAATAATAATAAAGTTTGTTTTTATGTCTCACTAATTACTTTTTCGGGTTTTGGAGACTCTGATATAACGGACTTTAGTCCAGCAAGAGTTCTTTTATATGTCAGTAAATCTACAGCCGCGAGGATGACGCATTTGAGCACTTTCGAGTACCATCGGTCTGAGCTAGGATCGAGCCTGCCAAGCTGGGCTCAGAAGGCCAGCGCTGTACCGTCTGAGCCACTCGGCTCGGCACAAAAAGGCTGCATTTCCACTGTTGAAGATATCAGCTACACGGTCGTAAAATGTTCACTGGCGAGGGAAGTGGGGTGACGATTTATTTTGCGCATAAAGGTAATAATTATCTGCACGTGACTATTTTTTGTTTAGCTCCAGACAAATTGGAAGTCACGAGGCTCAACTGCTGAATACTTCTGTATCACTAGCCACTGAAGAAAACTCATCCTACCGGCTGCATATAGTAACTCCCTAAATGATCGACAACTACAATGTTCCATTCCCATGTCTACAGCTTATTTATAGTAAAACTTTTATATACAACGATGCTTGCAGCAAACTTCCCAATCAAACATGAACACTTAAATACGTACCTCAGTGCGCTAGATTCTTCCCAGATCTATTCTTATATTTTAAATATTCTTCTGAAATGTCCACCGCTGCAAGAGAGATCATATGCAGTAAAAATTATAAACAAAAATAAAAGTAACATATATTCGAACCATATAGTCGTGCATGACGTGAAAATCGGCACGACGTTCAATTCCTGGCGTTTATTTTTAACTGATATCATATTAGTAGTATAATTGGATGGTTCGGCCGCCTCCTCCTCCCGCCGCCTCCTCCGCCTCCTCCTCCGCCTACTCCTCCGCCTCCTCCTCCGCCTCCTCCTCCGCCTCCTCCTCCGCCTCCTCCTCCGCCTCCTCCTCCGCCGCCGCCGCCTCCTCCGCCGCCGCCCGCGGGAAATTTGAATTTTGGCGGGAAATTTGAATTTTGGCGCGAGATTTGAATTTGTAAACAAAGCCACGTGCTTTTTGACAGCTGTCATCGACAACAACGCAACGCTAACCTCACTGCTGCCATCTTGACGGGCCTAAACCTCACTAGTGCCAACTTAACCTAACTAGCATGAGGTAAACAAAGCCACGTGTTTTTTGACAGCCACGTGCTTTTTGACAGACAATAACGCATCGCTAACCTCAGTACTGCCATCTTGACGGGCCTAAACCTCAGTAGTGCCAACTTAACCTCACTAGCGCGAGGTAAACAAAGCCACGTGCTTTTTGACAGCCACGTGCTTTTTGACAGATTTGTAAACAAAGCCACGTGCTTTTTGACAGCTGTCATCGACAACAACGCATCGCAAACCTCAGTACTACCATCTTGACAGGCCTAAACCTCAGTAGTGCCAACTTAACCTAACTAGCATGAGGTAAACAAAGCCACGTGTTTTTTGACAGCCACGTGCTTTTTGACAGATTTGTAAACAAAGCCACGTGCTTTTTGACAGACAACAACGCATCGCTAACCTCAGTACTGCCATCTTGACGGGAATAAACCTCGGTGGTACCAACTTAACCTAACTAGCTCGAGATAAACAAAGCCACGTGCTTTTTGACAGCCACGTGCTTTTTGACAGCTGTCATCCGCCATCTTTAAACTACAGAGCGCTGTGCTGCCCTCTTTCGTCACCTGTCATCGGCAGTGCTGCCATCTTGGCGGGCCTAAACCTTAGTGCTACCAACTTAACCTCACTAGCTCGAGATAAACAAATCCACGTGCTTTTTGACAGCCACGTGCTTTTTTGACAGCTGTCAACCGCCATCTTTAATCCATAGAGCACAGTGCTGCCCTCTTTAGCTACTTACCTTTGAAATGTGGTGGCGGATAATTTGAAAAAATGCTTTTTTGACAGCAGCCATCTTTGAGCACCGTGCTACACTCTTTAGCTAGTTACCTTTGAAATGTGGTGGCAGGCAATTCCACATGACAGCAGTCATCTTTAATCAAGAGAGCACCGTGCTGCCCTCTATGTGGTGGCGGCAAGTTGAAAAATTCTACATGCTCTTGTTTGGAAACAAACTCACGCGCTTTTTTGACAGCCGTCATCCGCCATCTTTAATCAACAGAGCACAGTGCTGTACTCTTTAGCTAGATACCTTTGAAATGTGGTGGCGGCAATTTGAAAAATTCTATGTGCTCTTGTTGGGAAACAAAGCCACGTGCTTTTTTGACAGCTGTCATCCGCCATCTTTAATCAATAGAGCACTGTGCTGCTATCATGCGGGCAATTTCGTCAGCTGTCATCCACCATCTTTAATCCAGAGAGAACAGTGCTGCACTCAATGTGGTGGCGGTAAATTCCACGTGCTTTACAAACCTATGTGCTTTTCTGACAGCTGTCATCCGCCATCTTTAATCTAGAGAGAACAGTGCTGCACTCTATGTGGTGGCGGCAAATTCCACGTGCTTTACAAACCTATGCGCTTTTCTGTCATCCACCATCTTTAATCTAGAGAGAACAGTGCTGCACTCTATGCGGTGGCGGCAAATTCCACGTGCTTTACAAACCTATGCGCTTTTCTGTCATCCACCATCTTTAATCTAGAGAGAACAGTGCTGCACTCTATGTGGTGGCGGCAAATTCTACGTGCTCTTATTTGGAAACAAATTCTACTCGCTCTTCAGCTGTCATCCACCATCTTTAATCAAGAGAGCACCGTGCTGCCCTCTTTGTGGTGGCGGATAATTTGAAAAAATTCAGCAGCCATCTCTAATCCAGAGAGAACAGTGCTGCCCTCTTTAGCTACTTACCTTTGAGGCGGTTAATTAGAAAAATTCTTTTCGACAAGCTGCCATCTTTAATCCAGAGAGAACAGTGCTGCCCTCTTTAGCTACTTACCTTTGAGGCGGTTAATTTGAAATATTCTATTTAACAAGCTGCCATCTTTAATGAAAAGAGCATCGTGGTGCTATCTTGCGGGTAATATTTTACGTCACAGCTGTCATCCACCATCTTGCATTGCTAACCTTAGTGCTGCCCTCTTTAGCTACTTACCTTTGAAACAAAAAATCTATTTGACAAGCTGTCATCCGCCATCTTTAATCCAGAGAGAACAATGCTGCACTCTATGTGGTGGCGGATAACTTGAAAAAATCTTTTTGACAAGCAGCCATCTTTAATCAACAGAGCACCGTGCTGACATCTTTAGCTACCGCCATCTTACATCGCTTACCTCGCTGCTGTACTCTATGTGGTGGCGGTAAATGCGAACAAGTTTAATCACGCATCGGGAAAGCTAGAGTAAGCACGTGCTGTTGTGATGACGTCATCATCCATGTTTAGACTTGTCCGTTTTCTTAAGAGTAAGTCGGTGTAAAGGAATGTGGTAGCGGTAAATTCGAACAAGTTTAAACATGCATCGGGAAAGCTAGAGTAAGCAAGTGCTGTTGTGATGACGTCATTGTGCATGTTTAGACCTGATCGTTTTTCTTAAGAGTAAGTCGGAGTAAAGCAATGCAATAAGTACAACATTTTTTGAATGCGATCAAATATTTATTTACAAATGTACTACAACAGTGTTCGTTTTTTTGCTGCTGACAAGGTTGGTGTGCTTCTTAACAACGTATGCTTCTGAAATGCCTCCTGCAACATTCAAATTAAACAAAGCATTTAGAAATATATATTATACTAAGTATGTTGTGCTTTACAGAGAAGATCATATACTTCTTACCTTGCTGTTATTCCTTTTCGGAATCATCATCATCATCATCATGAAGTACTAGAGAAAGTTCATTCATACACTGTGTACAGTGTTCAATCCTCGGATTTGGTCCATCCCAATCATCATCACCATTTTCTCCTCGATGCTTGTAATGTCGTTCACAAGTTCTGCATAAAGCTACTTCGATTGACATCTTACTTTGTGGAGGAAGGATGTCCCAAAAATTATGCACGTAAGAGGCAGCGTACGTATATAAAAATCCTGGTGGTAAGTATTGAATAAGATGTTTCGGCATCGACGATCTGTGTTTATAGAACATCATAATAGCCTCACTCACTCGTGAAACATAAATAAGATGTTGCGTATGAGCATGCAAACAGCATGCACATTTACAGTTTTGTTCCATAGCGTACGATGTCGAAGCACACACTAATGAAAATGATAAAGATCTATTCTTATTTATAGTCTCATAACAATATTCGTTAGCGGATGGTAAGTAACATCACTCATATGAATAATAAGACAATAGGCTGCTGTGTTAGCAGGAATGTTTTCAGATGTTTCAAATTCTAAACGAATATCAACTGGAGATTCTTTTATAGATTCTTCATGATAAGAGCAGTCTATAACTACAATCGGTGCTTTATTTTTAAATTCTTGAGGTGTAAATAGCGGACGATCTTCTTTCTGATAATACGATGTTTGAAATTTACAAAACATGTCATAGAGCATCCCAAACTTATTTTTCTCAAAGTTAATGTCGATGTTTTCGTAGGGATACGTAATTCCGTTGAGATATAGTCTAACGTGTCTTAATTTGCAGTGATCAAACAGTGAGCTATCTTTTTCGTGATTGAATTTACGATTAGTTTGAAATCCAAAAATAATGTACAAGGGCTTCTCAGTAAAACGTGATGTTTTAACAGCCCAGCTATGCTTGTTTGTAGGTGGTAACACAGGATATTCATGCAGCTCCCAACTTCTAAAACGTATAGGTAATGGTGTATCATTTTCTACAATCTTGAGCAATCGAAGTTTTTCACGATCAGATAAGGTTACATGTGGGATCCGCCACAGTATACGATGCAGTGTTATTTTCGATTCTACAGGTGTTTCTACTGCTTTAAGAGAATTGTAATCACTTCGATCACGGATTAGAATAAGCTCTTGTTTTACGTTGATTATAATACGTGTAAAGTCTTCTGCGAATCCAAAAATATGTTTCAGTGATAACATACCCGTAAAAGTTCCATCCTCATTAATCATCCAGTTGTTAGTAGCTTTTGGACACCATCCAGCCATCCGCAAAAGATTACTTTCTTCATCACAGAAAGAAGGGTAGAGTTTCATTGCGCTTGTAATACCAACATTCTTCGTTCGATCTATTTCAACATTATTTACTTCATATCGCGCTTCAGAAAAGAGAAAAGCTAGAGCATGGTTGTTTAGTTGTGAAGTGCTTGGTCCACTTCCATCAGACTTTTCTAATCGTCCTTCAATATAGAGGTAGCTTTCGTGTGGTAAGGTGTAAACATCTTGTTGATTAATAATAAAATGAATTTCATCATTGTTATTTAATCCAAACGTAAAAGGTTGATAGGAATGAAGCTCACTTCGTACTACACCTTCACGACTTTCTACTGTATTCGTAATGTCTAGCATTTCTTCCATTCTGTTGTAGTAGTGTATATCCTAAATCTTGGAGTATCTGCTTATGGGTATCTGTTAACTCGATGAGTCTCTGCACACATGTAGTATGTCTTCGGAATGTACACCGTGTTTTATAGATGGTTTTCATACTGGTTTAAGATGTAGTTTGTAAGCTACGTACGCGTGCTGATCTAAATGAATAAGCTGATTATGTTTATTTACAAGTCTAAGAGTAATGTTGCTAATGTGTTTTACAGACACAGGATGATAAAGAACTACTGCTGGTTTCTCACAAATAGTATATCCACGTTCCTCTGTAACAATAAAGTCGTGCAGGACGTGCGAAGGTTGTAGATTACTATTCAAGTCTGTAATAATATTACAAGTAATGTTCACATTATAATCATCGAAGAGTTTTATAGGTTGATCAGACTCGTAACGTACGTTCGGTAGGAGCTCCCTCGATGAAAATCCAAGCAGTGATCCAATCGAATCAGGTTGTGATTTGAAGTCAATCTTAAATGATGATTCAATAACACATTTATGCGTAATGTTGCTTATAGTGATTGAGAACTTGTAATTATGATTACTAAAACTATCTTCCCCAAACTGATCAATTAACGTACTTTCAATATAGTCGTGAATATCATCTACTGTATAACTACCTGAGGGTAGTGTTAGCACATACTCATCGTAATAGAACTTGTTTAAACCATCACGCACATTATAGATTTTATTGTAGCTTTCAAACGATACTAGTCCAAGACTATGCGGCTGATAACCAAGTTCGATTGGTGGATTAAAATAGATGGTTGTTTCAGGTCCTTCTCCACGTACAGCAAACGTTCTTTCACTGTTCGTCATCACGTAGATACTAATACACTTTCTCTACTGTCTGGGTTTGATATAAGAACATAAGACATAATCGTCCGCACATGCGTGTATTAAAGTTTTGCACACGGTTTTTATTGTAAACAATGTCTGCACTGCTTCCGAAATAACGTATGAGCTCAAAAGGAGGAGGTAAATCTCCATAGCTATCAAAATACCATACTTTAGATTTACGTTTTACATAAGCAACGTAATGAGTTCCAGGTCCACGACTGTCGTCCAAGTTAATTACGGCACTTTCACGTTCACGTGGACGTGCTGGTAGTTGATCGCGCATATACACTCCTCGAAAATAATGAATTCCTAGTTGTTTAGCAAACGTAAAAACTTCATCATGCGTTAGAGCTCGATATGGCAGTGCATTCAGTAGACGTTTTTTGGAGAAATGTAGATACCAAGCCCTTTCTTGTATGGCGCTAGCTTCATGTTCACACCTTTGCCTCGTAACGCAATTGCCTCCATCGTCTTGTTATGACGTTCACTCTCTTTCAACTGTTGTTTCGCTTCTTCTACAGCTTTGACAGTTCTCGCTACAGCACTAGCACCACCTAGCAATGACCCTAAAGCTGCTAAGCCAGCAAACAGCGCAGGAAGAAATCCTCCTCGTTTTGGTACAGGAATAATTCGCGCACGTTTACTAAATATTGCTCTGCACTTTGGAGAAATTCTCGCTCTTGCTGCGCGTAACGCCTTAGTAATAGCTACACGAGGATTGTATTCCCCTCGAATAGCTTTTTGCGCAGCCTTTATAACATCTTTCCATCCAACAGTTTTTACTTTCTTCTTCATGTCGTTTGGATATCGTTGTTTCACCATGCTGGACACGACTTTACTAGTCAAGAGCAAATCATAAACTAACCGTTGCCTCTTGTTTCGTTTAATATATATATATTACTATTACGTACTTTATGATTCAGTTATCATGAAGATTATAAAGCAGCAAGTTACGCTACCTGTTACCGACATTGTACCACATCTCTTACCTAGTTCTAGTACAACTACAAGAAAACGTCATGGAACGTTGTTTCCTTTTACTGTTCGATGTATTATATCAGGTCCGTCGGGATGCGGTAAAACAAATCTTTTACTCACACTTATTACTTCTGTAAATGGTGTACGCTTCGAGAATATTTACGTTTTCTCAAAGTCACTCTATCAGCCGCTATATACTATTCTACAAACTGTAATGCACGATCTAGTTAAAGATGGAATAAGATATTTTAAATTTAATTCACATGAGCAAGTACCATCACCAGACGATGTGCTTCCTAATTCTCTAATGATCTTTGATGATGTCGCAACAGAACAGCAAAACGTTATTCGTGCATTCTTTAGTATGGGTCGACATAAATATGTTGATTGCATCTATTTGTGCCAAACCTATTCTCGTGTGCCCAAGCAGTTGATACGCGACAACGCAAATGTTATTGTGCTTTTTCGGCAAGATGAGCGCAACATGCGACATGTGTATAACGATCATGTTAACACTGATATGACATTCGATGACTTTAAACGTATGTGTGCTAAATGTTGGTCATTACACCGTTACAGCTTTTTAGTTATTGATAAAGAAAGTGATGTACAGCATGGACGATATCGCATGGGTTTCGATCATTTTATATGCATTAACACAGAATTACAGTAACTACTTGATTAAAAACCACCATCATGTTAACATCTAGCAAGGAGATCACAAAACATATCATCCAAGCTCGAAACAATATTCGACGGAAATTTAAAGAGCTTAAACGTATTCAAGCAGACACGGATTTATTTTTAAAAACACAACTAAGTACACCACTCAAAGAAATTTTTAATTCTACTTCATTACCGCAGTCTACTTCAAGTTTTGCTTCTATGCAAACATCATATCATAAAGAGAAGCATGAAGAAGAAAAGCATGAAGAAGATACGGAAGAGAAGAAGCAGGATGTAGATCAAGAAGAGGAAGATAAGGAAGAAGAAGAAGAAGAAGAACTTAATGATGCATCACCATCTAAGCGTGTTGAGTTTTTAACTACAGATGTTATTGCAGAAACACCTACTACATCGACGCAAAATCTACCATCTTTGTCTGAGGTGATGATTACACCAGAGTATCGCAATCAGTTTAGAACTTTTATTCAAGATACCTATGGATCTCTCTTTGCACCTTATATAGAAAAACTTTTTACAGGACAAACTGACACTACCTATGGTATTCGCTACGAAGATGACTGTTTCCGGATAGGAAATTCAAATGTTAAGATTAATAGCAACAAACTCATTGTAAAAGGTGTTACCTATAAACCTACGAAAGGACTCTTAGAACTTCTTTTCTCACGAATACCTGACAAGGATATAATTTTACAAGATGATCTTAAAAAGTATAAAGCAATACTTTTTGCTACTGATGCAACACGACGTAATTACAAGAGAACAGAACCTGTAAATGCGAATAAGAGTTACAAGTATCGTGAGTTTATTTCTAAGCTGTTTCCGACTGCACGTAGTCTAGACGTTATCTACAAGCCTTTGTTGCCGTATGTGGATGTAAGATACTGGAATGACCCAAACTTACTCGTTGAACGATTACAACTTTTAAGAGCATCGCAAGAGGCTGGTCACACTGGTCACGGATCAGAAATTCTAGAAATAGAAAGAGAACTACGTTATGCCGGTATTATTTTGTAATGGCTCGTCAAGAGAAGATCTCACCTGTAAAGGTAAACATCGCACATGAGTTACATAAACCAGCACGTCGCACCTACTGTCGCAGACGCGTTATTACACGAGGAAAAGATGATCTCTGGCAAGCAGACTTAGTAGAAATGATTCCATATGCTTCTAGTAATAAGGGCTATAAGTATCTACTTACTGTTATCGATGTGTACTCAAAGTTTGCTTTTGCACAACCCGTGCGTTCTAAAACAGCAGCTCAAGTTAAAGAAGCATTTAAACATATTGTTGAAGAATCGAAACGCTGTCCAAGGCTTCTTCAAACTGATCAAGGTAAAGAGTTTTACAACAAGGATTTTTCTTCTTACCTCAAGTTACTTGGCATTCAACACTACTCTACGTTCAGTAATCTCAAGGCAAGTGTTGTAGAACGCTTTAATCGTACACTCAAAACAATGATGTGGCGAGAATTTACAGCGCAAGGTTCATATCGTTGGATTGATCTGCTACCTAGACTTTTATCTACCTACAACGATACACCTCATCGCACTATCGGAACAAAGCCACGTCTTGTTACAAAGAATACACCTCGTCTAGATGCTATTCATCTTGTAATCAAAACAGCTGATCCACGTCGCTATCGCTTTAAAGAAGGTGATTTCGTTCGCATCAGCAAACACAAGTCTATCTTTGCAAAAGGATACACACCTAACTGGAGCACTGAAATTTTTCAAATCAGAAGTGTTAAGCTTTCTAATCCAGTTACGTATTTACTTCGCGATCTCAGAGGACAGCCTATTGAAGGAGGATTCTACATCGAAGAACTGCAGAAAACAAAATATCCTGATCACTATTTAGTTGAACGTGTTATTCGACGTCGTGGTAATAAACTGTATGTTAAATGGCTTGGTTTTAATAACAGCTTTAATTCATGGATTAATAAAGAGGATGTACTTTAAATCTTATGTGTGTTTTCTTTTAATCCTCTACGTTTCCTTTCTTCTAAGTCACTAGGACATGCTGTAGGATTAAACAACACCTGTAATATGTTTTGACAATTCATATTTATTTTAGACTATATACATACATTTTTATCCTTTGTTCATGTTACGGTCTTTGACACTCAGTTTTCGTTTTATTACACCAACAACGACAAGTGCTGCTATATTCTTCTGAGCAGCTAAAGCACTAGGTAATAACACATACACACACAGCATAACTTTACGAAGCAGATTTTAACAGCTACACGACATACTCTATGCAGGCAGCATGTAACTACATGTCAGGCGAAAGTGTTCTAGGGCCGCAGGGGAGATGAAGCACGAAGAAAAGAAGATCAATCACTCTATTGATGAGTCCACGCCCAACATGCTTCCTCATCTTTCTCCCAGCACGTTTCTTCACCTTTTCCTTGTTTACTCTCTCCACAGCCATGATAAGTGTTTATAAGCGAAGACAACTCGTTAGTTTTAGGTCCGTGATACAGTTTAATTAGTTGACATGTACGGCACTGTCTCACAGAAGGTCTTCTAGCTAAACTCACGTGTTCATGATGTAAACTACACGTTTGAAGCTCTGACAAAACAGGATCTTGAGTCCACTCACGAGGCACCTTATCCCAAATCTTCTTTACAGCATTCGCAGCTACATTGACCAAAAATGCCTTTGGTAATGCATTTAACTCTTCTTCAGTAAAAGTGTTTAGTTTCTTTTTGCATGCATAAAACATTACGATCGCCTTTTCAACTGCGTTACACTTAGTATCTGTTAGAAATGACATGATGTCTTTACTCTACAAATGTTTCTTTTACACTAAGGTTATTTCGACACTGCAGTTTACATATGTTGTTCACTTCCCGGCATGCACTGCGACACAACCAATCAAAGAGCATGCATACATGTTGTAAAGACTGTTTAGTTGTTTCTCTACTATGCTCTTTCGGAAGAGTTTTAAATGATGGGCACCCCAATTCATGCATGTCGATAACTTCACATGATGATGGTAGAAAATCACGCAACCATTCTTTCTTTTCACAACCCTTTAAAAGAACAAGATCTGCTCTTGACAAATGTGCATTCATCATTAAAGGTAGAAAACGATAAGGCATTCCTTTTTCTTCCCACTTCAAACCTAAATTGTTTTCAATCCACTGAGTCTGCTTTTTATCTTCATCTGTTTGCAAACAATAAGGGAACGGTGGACTAAATACTAAACTAACAAGTTTTGGTGCCCACAACACACAGCAATCTAACACAGCCACCTCTTTAAACACAAACTTGTTTCCGTTTACTTTAAAGCCTTGCACATCAACTATTAATGTTTTCGTCATGTTTGCACTCCACACTCTATCACTGTTTCCCGAAGACTAAAGCTTTTAGTCAACGAACGGGTTTAAACATGCATGATAACGTCATCAATGCAGCACGTGCTTACTCTAGCTTTCCCGATGCGTGATTAAACTTGTTCGCATTTACCGCCACCACATAGAGTGCAGCAGCGAGGTAAGCGATGTAAGATGGCGGTAGCTAAAGATGTCAGCACGGTGCTCTGTTGATTAAAGATGGCTGCTTGTCAAAAAGATTTTTTCAAGTTATCCGCCACCACATAGAGTGCAGCACTGAGGTTTGCGATGCAATATGGCGGGTGACAGCTTGTCAAAGGTAAGTAGCTAAAGAGGGCAGCACTAAGGTTAGCAATGCAAGATGGTGGATGACAGCTGTGACGTAAAATATTACCCGCAAGATAGCACCACGATGCCCTTTTCATTAAAGATGGCAGCTAGAATTTTTCAAATTAACCGCCTCAAAGGTAAGTAGCTAAAGAGGGCAGCACTGTTCTCTCTGGATTAAAGATGGCAGCTTGTCGAAAAGAATTTTTCAAATTAACCGCCTCAAAGGTAAGTAGCTAAAGAGGGCAGCACTGTTCTCTCTGGATTAAAGATGGCTGCTGAATTTTTTCAAATTATCCGCCACCACAAAGAGGGCAGCACGGTGCTCTCTTGATTAAAGATGGTGGATGACAGCTGAAGAGCGAGTAGAATTTGTTTCCAAATAAGAGCACGTAGAATTTGCCGCCACCACATAGAGTGCAGCACTGTTCTCTCTAGATTAAAGATGGTGGATGACAGAAAAGCGCATAGGTTTGTAAAGCACGTGGAATTTGCCGCCACCGCATAGAGTGCAGCACTGTTCTCTCTAGATTAAAGATGGTGGATGACAGAAAAGCGCATAGGTTTGTAAAGCACGTGGAATTTGCCGCCACCACATAGAGTGCAGCACTGTTCTCTCTAGATTAAAGATGGCGGATGACAGCTGTCAGAAAAGCACATGGGTTTGTAAAGCACGTGGAATTTACCGCCACCACATAGAGTGCAGCACTGTTCTCTCTGGATTAAAGATGGCGGATGACAGCTGACGAAATTGCCCGCATGATAGCAGCACAGTGCTCTATTGATTAAAGATGGCGGATGACAGCTGTCAAAAAAGCACGTGGCTTTGTTTCCCAACAAGAGCACATAGAATTTTTCAAATTGCCGCCACCACATTTCAAAGGTATCTAGCTAAAGAGTACAGCACTGTGCTCTGTTGATTAAAGATGGCGGATGACGGCTGTCAAAAAAGCGCGTGAGTTTGTTTCCAAACAAGAGCATGTAGAATTTTTCAATTTGCCGCCACCACATAGAGGGCAGCACGGTGCTCTCTTGATTAAAGATGACTGCTGTCATGTGGAATTGCCTGCCACCACATTTCAAAGGTAACTAGCTAAAGAGTGTAGCACGGTGCTCAAAGATGGCTGCTGTCAAAAAAGCATTTTTTCAAATTATCCGCCACCACATTTCAAAGGTAAGTAGCTAAAGAGGGCAGCACTGTGCTCTATGGATTAAAGATGGCGGTTGACAGCTGTCAAAAAAGCACGTGGCTGTCAAAAAGCACGTGGATTTGTTTATCTCGAGCTAGTGAGGTTAAGTTGGTAGCACTAAGGTTTAGGCCCGCCAAGATGGCAGCACTGCCGATGACAGGTGACGAAAGAGGGCAGCACAGCGCTCTGTAGTTTAAAGATGGCGGATGACAGCTGTCAAAAAGCACGTGGCTGTCAAAAAGCACGTGGCTTTGTTTATCTCGAGCTAGTTAGGTTAAGTTGGTACCACCGAGGTTTATTCCCGTCAAGATGGCAGTACTGAGGTTAGCGATGCGTTGTTGTCTGTCAAAAAGCACGTGGCTTTGTTTACAAATCTGTCAAAAAGCACGTGGCTGTCAAAAAACACGTGGCTTTGTTTACCTCATGCTAGTTAGGTTAAGTTGGCACTACTGAGGTTTAGGCCTGTCAAGATGGTAGTACTGAGGTTTGCGATGCGTTGTTGTCGATGACAGCTGTCAAAAAGCACGTGGCTTTGTTTACAAATCTGTCAAAAAGCACGTGGCTGTCAAAAAGCACGTGGCTTTGTTTACCTCGCGCTAGTGAGGTTAAGTTGGCACTACTGAGGTTTAGGCCCGTCAAGATGGCAGTACTGAGGTTAGCGATGCGTTATTGTCTGTCAAAAAGCACGTGGCTGTCAAAAAACACGTGGCTTTGTTTACCTCATGCTAGTTAGGTTAAGTTGGCACTAGTGAGGTTTAGGCCCGTCAAGATGGCAGCAGTGAGGTTAGCGTTGCGTTGTTGTCGATGACAGCTGTCAAAAAGCACGTGGCTTTGTTTACAAATTCAAATCTCGCGCCAAAATTCAAATTTCCCGCCAAAATTCAAATTTCCCGCGGGCGGCGGCGGAGGAGGAGGCGGAGGAGGCGGCGGGAGGAGGAGGAGGCGGCCGAACCATCCAATTATACTACTCATATTCACTGTCGCTTTCGTGAATTCGTGAATCAGATAGAACCTTTGAAGTCATTACACATCGTGACAGGAAAGCCATGCTTTGCAAGTATACGAGATGCGTATTCACTTCAAGTTCTCGTAATTTATTATCGTGGGTACTTCAAGTGGATTTGAGCCAGTTTAATGGCCAAATGCCCTTCCTGACGTATACCCTCTATACACGGATGTATTCACTATTACGTCTTTCTGGGGTGATTGGTAGTGTGTTGTGTTGTGTTGTGTTGTGTTGTGTTGTGTTGTGTTGTGTTGTGTTGTGTTGTGTTGTGTTGTGTTGTGTTGTGTTGTGTTGTGTTGTGTTGTGTTGTGTTGTGTTGCGTTGCGTTGCACTGTGTATCGTCGTGTTGCGTTGTATATCGTGGTGTTGCGTTGTGTTGTGTGTAATCTCCGACCTGGAGCAAATAACCTCATGCAGTTAAAATCCCGGCCAAGAATCGAACACAGTGCCTCCGAAACGAAGACTAATAAACTAAAAATTTAACTAAGATGCTAGATATATTCACTCCAACAACACATAGATATAAATCATAGTGAATGATTAAGAATCTGTAGAACTGAAAATGAAATCAATGAAATCTGCTTGATTAAATGATGTAGAAATAAAGTAACGCAACGCTAAATGAATGGACTCTATGCAGTCTTGTGTAATTGGCTGTTGTTTATGATTCATTGTCGTACGGTGATTTACATCTCTTTAAAGGTCATGAATCACATCCATCCTATAACCTGATACACGCTTAAAGTTATAATAGAGAAGGTTCATTATATCTCGGACATAACTTCGACTCAAATTGTATATTAATCTTTAGAAGTCGAACAAGTTTGCTTGTGTACGTAACTTCACTCGTATTTTAGTTTTCTGGAAAACTATGAGTGTGTTTCTATCTACCCTTAATGCTACCGTACAACGTGTATATGACAATCTGAAGACAAAACAATAGTTATTTGTGTAACTCGTGCATAAAGTGGATCTTTTTTGAATGAGTTGAAATCTTCAAGCACAAGGCGTTAGTCGAGTGTTAGTTGAGAACAGGAAAGTTCACACCACACAAATCCTATATATTATCATAACAAACATGTTATTAAATTCTCATTTGGGAAAATAAAATGATCAAAAAATTTCTTTCAACAAAATGTGTGACGCACTATACATGTTTACAATTTGATATATTTTTCCCAAATCCATATGAGTCGCCCGTTTGTAAATCGGGCCTAATGGCCAAAATTTTAAAAATGAGTTGTTGACACTACCAGGCACAGTTTCTCACTGGTTGTCATGGGGACAATTATCAGGCAGCAAATTCGGCTAAACGCCCTTTAAAACGCGTTTCAAAAAACGCATGCGTCTGCGAAGTGGAACAAGTGACTGGCTCAGGGTGGAAAACGGGCTATCTTTCCATCATGTAGTAGAGTTCCCCTTTTCTGGAAATAAAATGCAAATGTGAACGCTATGATTGTAGAAATTTAAGATGTGAAACAAGAAGGATTGCCTTGAGCAGGGAGAGTCATTCTACAATTTTGAATGTGAAGAGCCAAAACCTCTTATCAAAAGAGGCAAACGTTTCCAGAAAAATGGCATGCCTGGTCTGATTCCGAATGAAATCAAACTGAAGCCAACTACAATAGAGGACATCAAGAAGCTTTGTCTTCTTTCCCTAGAAGTGGCTTTCCATCTGAGCTCTTAATATTCATACACCTAGATTTCCTTTCTCCGAAGGTTTCCTTGATTTTCCTGTATGCAGCATCTACATTTCCTAAGACCATACAACCTTCGACATCATTGCACTTCTCCTTCAGCCATTCTTCATTAGCTACCTTAGCCACTTTCTATCCACTTCATTCTTTAATCGCCTGTATTCTTTTCTGCCCTCTTCATTTCTAGCATTCTTGTATATTCGTCGTTCATCAATCAGGTCTAGTATCTCCTGAGTTATTGATTGATTCTTAGTTGGTCTTTTCTTCCTTCCTAACATTTCTTCATGGCCTCAACTGGAGAAGTTGGATTTCTTCAATGAAATGCTTCTGCACAAGGAAAGCTTGCAGTTAGACGTAACACCAAAAGAGGAGAACGACGTTGAAGATCTTGAGTTTGAAATTAATTATGATAACGATACAGAAAATGTTGCTTGAGACTACTTCTATTTGTAAATACTTTCACTTTTTATTGACTCTACGACATTGACTTCGTGGAAAAAAATTTCAACGTTTAATTAAGATATTGTTTCCTGCGAGCAATGTTCATTACTGATTTTTGTTTTGCGAAATAATTGTGCAATCCTAAAGTGACTCTCATTTTAACATGGGAATTTGACGATATTATGTGCATGCGACTGTGTCAGAATAAAATAAAAGTAGGAAAAAGTATTCGTTAATAACATTCTATTTTTAAACAAAAATATTTGGTTATTACATTTTCTCATATACTTCCCTAACTACTAGGACATGACCAGTTTCGCACACATTATGGCCACCCAGGCGTTTGTAAAACGAGCTAACTCCATTCTTCGGCTGCAAAACGGGCTAAATGCAAAATTGAAATAAAAATATATTAAGCTAACCTTTGATCACAGATTTCACAGCTTCAGCTATTGAAACCGCTTATTTGCTAGCTATTGTTTTTGTTTTCAATTACGATTTTAGGTTAGCTGTGATGGTAGAAATCAGTTTTTCCTCATTTACCAACATTCTCTTAAAACAGACTTGTTCCACTTTGCAAATGGGTGACTCATATATAGCCTACTGATATGAATCAAATGACTCCTCACACAACGTGCTAGAACACCGGAGTCCGGCCGCGCGGCACGGAGACTTCAGTACCTCAAGCTGGGATCACGATAGCATCACCCGATGACGGCATACCAACTTCACATTCTTGTTTCTGTGCATTGGTACTTCCTGCATAATGCCGCCGCACGTAGTGTCCAGCAGTTATTTCCATTTGAAAACGTTCATGCTGTTGTACCGGTCACACTTCTAACAGTATGGACGCCTTCAAATATCCCCCATTATATTTTTTCAACAACAAAAATACAATTTCTTCGTTTTATAACATCGTTTGTGAAGAAATACCGTAATAGCTCGTATATAACAATGCTCTTCCTATCCATTATTTACCTTAAGACTGGTCACGCCTCCCAGCCACATACTGATACGCAGTCCATCAGAACAATTTTCGTTGTTCATTTTCCTATGCTGACGTCTACCGAACTGTAGTATTGTATCTTTGTGTGACCTACTTACGCAATCCTACAGTAAAATGCATATTTGCACACTGTCATGGGAAAATGCACATGACGAAAAATGTTCTGATAGGCTATATTTCCATGTATGCGTGGGAGACGTGACAAGCAAATTCATGGATTGGAAGGTCGTTGGGATATATGAGGTATTACTTCTTCACCGGCGATATGTTATTATCTCCTTGTATCTGAACAGGAACTTATCACCAACTTCGTGATGTAGGTATGCTGTAAAGGGAGTGACGCAATACAGTTGGCCATTTGTGTAGTAAAGATACTTTATCGCACATATGCTATAAAGTAACTCTATTTCATAGTGTCCAGAAATGGCCAACTTTCCAAACGAAAAACTCATTTTTACAAAATGCCTAGGTTTTATTCTGGTGGTATATAAAATACCTTACATGAAGACTTGGAAGTAAGGAGACGAGCTGCTCGACTAAGCAGTATGTTCCGAACTGTCAGCGAAGAAATGGCTTGGAATGGCATTAGTAGACCAAGAAGTTTGACTGGAATTCTTATAATTAGGAAAGAATAAAAACTTGGAGTTCAAGAAAACAATAATGATAATGCTATTGGCTTTACGTTTCACCAACTACTTTGAAGGTTTTTGGAGATGGCGAGCTGTCGGAATTTAGTCCCGTAGGAGTTGTTTTGCGTGCCCGTAAACCTCCCGACACTGGGCAGATATTTGAACAGCTTCAAATACCACCGAACTGAGCCAGGATCAAACCTGCCAAGTTGTGGTCAGAAGGCCAGCGCTCTACCGTTTGAGCCAGTCCGCCCGGACAAGAAAACGAATTCGGGTAAATACTTGCTTATAGGAAGAGGAATTACGCATAACAATTTGTCAAAGGAGATGTTTGATCCATTTCGAACTTCATTGACGTAATCTAAGAAAAGATAAGGTGAACAACCGATAGGAAATACGCCCCCTGGGGTACAGCTCTAAAAGCAGATCAGTGATGATTGATTGATTGATTGATTGATTGATTGATTGATTGATTGATTGATTGATTGATTGATTGATTGATTGATTGATTGATTGATTGATTGATTGATTGATTGATTGATTGATTGATTGATTGATTGATTGATTGATTGATTGATTGATTGATTGATTGATCCTGGAAATGCAGAAATTGCTGATATGCTTCTCTTATTTACTTTTACTCCCCCCTGCAGCACTCGTAAAGCGAAAATCTCGATGAAGGCCTAATTTCAATAAAATAAAATAAATGGCATATGGCTTTTAGTGCCGGGAGTGTCCGGGGACATGTTAAGCTCGCCAGGTGCAGGTCTTTTGATTTGACACCCGTAGGCGACCTGCGCTTCATGATGAGGATGAAATGATGATGAAGACGACACATACACCCAGCCCCCGTGCTAGAGACATTAACCAATTAAGGTTACATTTCCCGACCCTGCCGGGAATCGAACCCGGGACCCCTGTGACCAAAGGCCCGCATTCTAACCATTTAGCCATGGAGCCGGACATTTCAATGAAAATGTTTCGAAGAAAGAGGTAGGCTGTACAGCCAGAAGTTTTACGCGACAATACGTCTCTTAGGATGGGGTGTTAATGGATTCAGCTCAAAGGTTTTCCGGAAATATTCACTCGCGAACTTGCATTGTCTCTAGAGATCTGACGACCTCTGGAATTGTACTTCAGTCTATCGTATCGTGTTCACTAGCTTGGACTACATCGATATACTCGTCCACCTCCATTGGTTCTAGCACAGGAAGAATTACTCACGTCGTAGTCCACTCGCTGCGTCGCCTTGAATTTCTTTCGGTCTTTCTACCTTCTACATCTGTCAGCATTGGTGCATTCATACTTGTTATCTTCCTCCCGCCGTGCTCTATTGCTTGACATCCGTCTCTTGCACCCCTAGCTGATTATTGCCCAAATGAGACTCAAGTCTCTGAAAACATTCCATCGCTTCGTATTCTCGAGTTGCACTGCGCGATCCGGCAAATCGTTGGTAATCTTCGCTCCTCCGGCGTGTTGCTACTTGACGTCAGCCACTCAAACTCAAGGTCATGTAGGATCACTGACATTTCATCTGTCGAACAATGTTCATTTCCTTGGAATATGTCATGTCGTTTAGTCATGAAGGCATGAAGAACTTGGCTGAAGAAAGTGTCGATCGACTTTCTAGGATGGCACACTAGTACTGGACGTCTTCACGTCAAAACGTGTGTTTTATTCATATTTCTTTATGGCTGTTGCTACACTAAGCACAATAAACTGTAATTTTCTGAATACTTGGCTAGAAGGGGGTATGGCTTAGAGTTTAGAGACTGCTCGTGTTGCAGAAAAAGTCAATTCCATGGAATATAAAGGAATATGTCATGTTGTCCAGGAGCTGCTAAAACTACAGATGTGACATTGGCCAAAAGTTGCTTAAAAAACGCTCGCGTTAACATGCTCTGTTCTTAGACTGAATATACAGTATGTCGGAAAAATTCTGCCACGCGAACACAACTGAAGATCATGATGATAGAAAATATCTGACGTACCAATTAAAGGCGTTTACGTTATATCGCTTGTTTCAAAATATCGATATCCTGATTATGATATATGCAATGTTTGTACAATAGCTGAATCGATAAAGTTGCTCAAACATGAAGTGCTGTTAGTGGTGATTGTTGTTTTAAGAGGAGTTAAAACTGGCCAGCCAATCTCTCATAACAGTAATCCACTGAAAACTGAAACTATCGCGCAACGAATAACGGAGATATTTAAAAAAAGAAGGGCGTGAAAATGAGACTCCCTAGGCCTTGAAAACCTACTACCGTTGGAATCACAAAAGAACAAGAGTTGGACACGGTGAGAGTGTGCCACAAGTAAGTGGAAGCAATCACACACTCAGCTGGTCACAAACCCACCACCCCGAACTGAGATCCGCTTTTAGGTTCCCCTTTCAGTTACCTCTTACGCATGGCAGGGGATACCATCCCCAACAAAAGAGGCCCCGGGTCATTTCCTCTACCCGGTTCTTCTCGTTCAGAAGGTCCAAATTTGTCGAAACCACAGGACTTCGCCAAGAGGTTTCTTAAAGTTCAACTGTTGTATTAAAACACGTCGAAGATCACATCAGATCGGACGTATCCTTCCAGTGGGCAGTTTAGAATTCAATAAATTCTCTCTTGATTTCATCGGTAAGCTCCTTGACTTTTACTTTCCAGGCGGCTTCACCGTGACATTCCGGTAAGTAAAGGACAAATGTGTTTGAAAGTCTGCACGTGACGCTCATTGTTTCCTTGTGCTGTTTCTTTTATTCTCACCGTCAATGAGTGCTGCCAATATTTAAAATGCTGAGAAATTCTTAAATCCATACATGACGATTATTCATGCAAATGCACAGTACGTCTTAGTAATTTGAGAACACTGCAACTACCAAAAGTATCTTAGAGTACAAAAAATCCACATTTCTAGGCCTTCAGACAAGCAACTCATGTTGAAAACATCCTAGGGATATGAGCTACGAATTTTACGTAAATAAAGTATAATAAAATAGGAGAATATATACTTTATTTATTCCTAAATATTAGTCCTTTTCTTAATCATCGTTATCCGGTCGATTAGATTAGCAGTTTGCCTTTTTCCACCACTACGAACGCTAATGTGAGTCAATGCATTGTTTCACTTAAGCAACACTACGAGCGCTAATGTGAGTCAATGCATTGTTTCACTTAAGCACCATTACGAGCGCTAATGTGAGTCAATGCATTGTTTCACTTAAGCACCATTACGAGCGCTAATGTGAGTCAATGCATTGTTTCACTTAAGCACCATTACGAGCGCTAATGTGAGTCAATGCATTGTTTCACTTAAGCACCATTACGAGCGCTAATGTGAGTCAGTGTATTGTTTCATTTAAGCACCACTACGAGCGCTAATGTGAGTCAGTGCATTGTTTCACTTAAGCGACACTACAAGCGCTAATGTGAGTCAATGTATTGTTTCACTTAAGCACCATTACGAGCGCTTCACTTAAGCACCATTACGAGCGCTAATGTGAGTCAGTGCATTGTTTCACTTAAGCACCATTACGAGCGCTAATGTGAGTCAGTGTATTGTTTCACTTAAGCACCATTACGAGCGCTAATGTGAGTCAGTGCATTGTTTCACTTAAGCACCATTACGAGCGCTAATGTGAGTCAGTGTATTGTTTCAGTTAAGCGACACTACGAGCGCTAATGTGAGTCAATGCATTGGTTCATTTAAGCACCACTACGAGCGCTAATGTGAGTCAGTGTATTGTTTCACTTAAGCGACACTACGAGCGCTAATGTGAGTCAATGCATTGTTTCACTTAAGCGACACTACGAGCGCTAATGTGAGTCAATGCATTGTTTCACTTAAGCGACACTACGAGCGCTAATGTGAGTCAATGCATTGTTTCATTTAAGCACCACTACGAGCGGTAATGTGAGTCAATGCATTGTTTCACTTAAGCACCACTACGAGCGGTAATGAGTGAGTCAATGCATTGTTTCACTTAAGCACCACTACGAGCGCTAATGTGAGTCAATGCATTGTTTCACTTAAGCACCACTACGAGCGGTAATGAGTGAGTCAATGCATTGTTTCACTTAAGCACCACTACGAGCGCTAATGTGAGTCAATGCATTGTTTCACTTAAGCACCACTACGAGCGGTAATGAGTGAGTCAATGCATTGTTTCACTTAAGCACCACTACGAGCGCTAATGTGAGTCAACTCATTGTTTCACTTAAGCACCACTACGAGCGGTAATGAGTGAGTCAATGCATTGTTTCACTTAAGGACCACTACGAGCGCTAATGTGAGTCAACTCATTGTTTCACTTAAGCACCACTACGAGCACTAATGTGAGTCAACTCATTGTTTCACTTAAGCACCACTACGAGCGCTAATGTGAGTCAACTCATTGTTTCACTTAACTCCTTATAACTACATTCGGGGTGGACATTTTGAAAAATAAAAACACATCTGAGGGAATTGAACCAAGGAACACGTTACAGAAATAATTATTTAAATAAGTTAATTTGGCTAGGATTTGAATAAAAATGAGTACGAGTAAAGAAACAAGCGATTTTAGGCTGTTTTTCCGGAACTGGACTTAGGGCGGAAGGAATTTTCGATTTTTTTTATTTTTAACTTTGATAGCGCTATCCAGGACCACACAATTTCAAACATTTCCGGGCCCTTTAGGCCTTCAACTTTCAGCACAATTGAGTAAATTGTTTGATTTTACGTTTTTCGTAGTACTTTGTCTGCTAAGGAATGCTTTCAACATTAAAAGCCCGTGGTGCATAGCCCTTGAAGCTGTCCTGCAGATACTGTAGTGTCAGCCTACTGCTTGACTGAGCGCACTGCCTCCCATATTAGGCAACTCGTGAGGCTGGCTGTACCCTGGCTGGGCTTGGTAAGAAGCAGGCACCACTGGCTTGGCTCTTACAGAACAAGTTGTGTATTTTTTGGACTGTGATCGCACATTGCCTCGAAGCCTTAGAACTCAGTCCATCTCTATCGACCAATCCAGGCCGCTTAAGACGTGATTTCTGATGCCTTTTGTCACATTTCAAGAATAAACAGTTAGTCAAATACGCAGCACACCACCAAGCAGTCCAGGGATGAAGGTTCGGTTTCTTCTGTGTTTTTAATCTCCCATACTTATGGAATACCTAAAAATGAATTCAATGAGAAGAGTTGATGCTGATTATGCTCGTTGTTTAAAAGAGCCTAACATGTAGGTCATCGGCCCCTAATGGCACAAAATGAGACGAAATGTAAGGACAATTCAAAATCCATAATCCTCCACTGACCAGAATTCGAAACCTGAAGACGAAGAATGAATGGATGGATATGAAGTTAAAACAATCAGTGGATGCCACCCGCAATGCCCAACATTCCCATAAACTAGCGTTAAACAATAGTATTACTGACCAAGGGACAGCTTTTAAAGCATAATACTGAATCGATGATGCTTGTAGTCTAAACGGGTCCAAACCCCAGGTCATCGGCCCCTCATAATGGTACTCATCGCTAGCAAAGTAGAACCATGGTATTTGGCATGTTGTGGTACTAATGAAAAGTAGCGTAGACTCGCGGTATTCTACACATTATGGTACTACTCACGGGTAATGAAATGTGCACATGTAACACAGACCTATGGTGTTTCGCAGATTGTATCGCTATTTACAGGCAACGCAAACCTGTACAAGCAACGCAAACCTATGGTGTTGTTCACATAAGTGGACTAACCACAGAGACTCCCACTATTCCGTGGCGTTACTCACATAGTGGTACTAATCATAGGCAAGGCAGAATCATGATGTCGCTCATATAGGGGTACGAATCACAGGTACTGTAAAATGAATCCTGAGCACACACTGTCGCTACTAATCGCAAACCTATTGTGTACCTAACATAGTGGTACTAATTACAAGTAGTGTCATGGTTCTAATTTGATCATCCCTTGGTTGCCCCTTTTAGTCGCCTCTTACGACAGGCAGGGGATACCGTGGGTGCATTCTTCATCTGCGTCCCCCACCCACAGGGGCAATGAGAAGAGTATCATACAGCAAGGAGGAGTTGTCGTTTTAGAACGCACAGTTTCAAGTCAAGAAGACAGTCAACCGAGCTCGATAGCTACAGTCGCTTAAGTGCGCCCAGTATCCAGTATTCGGGAGATAGTAGGTTCGAACCCCACTGTCGGCAGCCCTGAAATTGGTTTTCCGTGGTTTCTCATTTTCACACCAGGCAAATGCTAGGGCTGTACCTTAATTAAGGCCACGGCCGCTTCCTTCCCACTCCTAGCCCTTTCCTGTCCCATCGTCGCCGTAAGACCTATCTGTGTCGGTGCGACGTAAAACAACTAGCAAAAAAAAGAAGATAGTAAAATGGATAGCGTAGGGATGTGATTAGTTGGGTGGTCTTGCCTGCTGTGGGCTATGTGAACGTTGCCGAAGGCCACTCGTGCGTAGTGGAACGCTGCTTCCAGCTGTGAATTGCCTGTCGGCCACTCGACATGCGTCTACGAAGAGATATCGCCCAGTTCTCAGAGTTGAGAGAGGACTCGTTACTGATCACTAGGGCCCGGATGTTTATGCAGTAACAGGTTATAATGCAAACTTATTGAAGCGAGTAACAAGTAGAGTCTACCTGCACGACGGTAATGTTGTGAGGTTTGCATAAACATTAGGGGTTCGGCCATTAGAACTCCCTCATGTTTATGCAATCCTCGCAACATTACCGTCGTGCAGGTAAACTCTACTTGTTACTCGGTTCAGTAAGTTTTCATTCTAACCTATTACTGCATAAACATCCGGGCCCTACTGATCACACTGTTGGGCTCAGTGGATGCGTGATACAGAACGGCCTCAACTGGCCACTACGACAGAGGATAACCACGAGCAGAACCCGTCACCCAGGCAAATGTAGCACCATCGTTACAAGCCCCTGCGTATTTCAGAATAATTTCCAACCACTTGGCTGAAGGAAATTTAGTTCCACGGGGCTCACTGTCGTCACCGTTGACAGTGGTGTAATCAACGAGAAACCTGAACAGTCACTGTCTTTAATGACCAATCCGAGTTGTCTCTGTATACTTGACAACCGTCGTACTCGTGTGACAATCACCTCAATCCTGACTCAACTGCGGAGTGACACAGTGCTGGTCTGGAGGACCGTGAGTTACCCCTAGTAGATATGCAAGGGCCATTGACAGCACAGCGAGTTGTGACCGCATATGTTGTCACTCAGAGCAGAGCTTCCAGCAGGATAATACTCGGCCGCACAAACCAAGGATATCACAGGATTGCCTCCGCAAAATGGTCACATTTCCGTGGACTGCCAGAACACACCACTTGGGGCGCCAACTTCAGGAATCTATAGAACCAGTTGCAGCAAAAATACCGCAGGATACCATACGAAACCTGCACTCCCCCATGTTTACTCTTGTTAAATCCTGTATCCCAGCTAGAGGGTACTTGAACTGCTTTCAGATACTCATATTTGTGACAATTAAATATCCTCTTCCTCCGATATAGTGATCGCTTACTTATATCGACGTTATAATCACCCATATCAAGTTTCAAGCGTTACATGGTTTTTTTTTTTTTTTTTTTTTTTGTGAAAGATTGCATTGGTGTAGGTCCATCTGAAAATCAGAAAATCAACAAAAAGGTAGGCAAAACAATAAATAATAATTATTGTTTTGTGCACTGTACCATACGCTAATAATAATAATAATAATAATAATAATAATAATAATAATAATAATAATAATAATAATAATAATGTGACAATGGAAAACGATTATTTATAAAAATGTCCATGTTCAGTTTACCGGGTGTCTCGCCTAAGAGTTGTGAGGCCCCTTTTCTCTAATGTTTTGGAAGGTATTTTCAATTTCGTTCTTGTAATGTCCATACATGCAGTCGCCAGGAGTTGACGTCAGCTTGATGACACCTGATCATCATCATCTTGTAGTGTGTAGGTAGTCAGCCGAAACAAAGAATGATCATCCTGTGCATCATGCGACGTGCAGTGTCAACGGAAAACGTCAGTTCGTTTCTCACTACAAAAGAAACGTTGTTTATGTCTCAATCGGTAGAGCGGCCTCAAATTTGTCTAGTGCGACATTCCGTTCAAGGATATTTATTGATGGTGACAGTAGAACCCCACATATCGGTGCACTTCATTGCTACGTATCCTCGCCTGGGCGTCGCGAGTGCTGCTTCCACACAGCAGCCTCACTCAGCCACTGCTAACTATTTCTCTTACAAAAAATAAATTAAAAATATCTTCTGAAGCAGCAGAGAAAATGAGCCTGACGACCCTTAGGTGAGACACACAGTATAGTTAATCTTCTCTCGAGATGTATTCAGGAAGTCGCACTTATCACGGGTAAAGATGAGTGACTGTTTGTTTCACGGCTCTACAATCTCAACCAAGACATGGCACTAACAGGCGAGTAATGTTAGGGCCAGGGCCTTAAGGAGCCCTATAGACTCCTCGCAAAATATACCAGGTAGCCCGCCAGCCCCGTACTGTCTACTTATAAGTGTCCCGCATGCACTAGTGGTGAATGGGATGCCTGACAACTTGTTTTCAAAGGAGCACTAGAACATGCTGTATTTTGGATGTTGCGAAACAAATAGCAGTCGTTTTTAGTACAACCTTCTTTGTGATACGCCTAATATGCACACAAGAAAATGCAATTACCTATTCATTTACACATGTGCCGACATCCCACTGTATAAAAAAGGTGTTTGTATGAAATACAATCTAATAGTCTGCATATTATTATAGCTTCAATACTCAGAAAATTAAAATGTCACACTTGGATCTACCAGAATGTCTCCTTCTACAACTACTCGCAATAGATATGCTCAAAAACATGTCCCTGGTGTTGAACACGTCCCGCAGTGTCTTCATGGACACGTATCAACATTTCAGGTACCAATGCAGGACAGGCCTCACGAATTCGTTGTTGTAAGTGTTCAGGATTTTCTGGCTCCCGTACCATATTCGAGACTACTAGGTCTATTATGTGACTGAGAACGAAGCTTACTAATGCAAGGCGGCGCATTAGACGGGTAGCGCTGAGTAACATGCTGCGAGCGGCCGGTTTTTATCTCTTCGTATTCTCACGTAACCTGGCTGCTGGCAGTAGTGCTCCTATGAAAATCATGTATTAGGCATCCCATTCATCACTAGTGCATGCGGGGCACTTATAAGTAGAAACTACGCCTGGTATATATCTAGCCTAATGTCAGTCTGCATTGAAATGGTCAGGGCGGTTTTGTACGCAGAGGATTTACCACTCGATTACATCTATCAGCAGTTTATTGTGTTGAGTGAAACACAGAACAGCTGTAAACAATGCTTGCTCTTGCCGTCTCTGGCAACACCGCAACAGGCTCCTCACAAAAGACTAGCCCCAAATTATTTAAAAATAATCACTGCAATGAAAATTGACATCAAAATATGACATATTAGTTAGAATATGATTCTTATTTGATGTGTAATGCATCTGAGATCATTTTATGCACAAATTTTGCTGAACACACACGTTATTCGACAACAATGTTTGTGTAATAACAATAATAACTGAGTTCAGTTTCCTCTTTGCGCGAAGGCAATAATAGGCTTATCAGTTGTGCGATTTGATATTTTTCAAACTTTATTTGAATAGTTTTTATTTATTTTTTAATTATATTTTTCTGTGTTGTAGTCAAATAAGTTGTTATAACTGCGACTTCAGTATTGGTTACAAAGTATAGTTCTGTAGGTACTGAAGAATGAAACCACTTAAGTCGGAACAACTAAACGCTTTATAGTTTATAACTCAGCAGCTTAGCTGTTAAACCTCGGAGGCAGTAAAAGAAAAAATTCGTGTGGCTATTTCTATGCGGGTGCAGCCCTTGTAAGGCATACCCTCCGAGGAGGGTGGGTGGCATATGCCATGTGTAGGTACATGTTATTGTGGTAGAAGATAATGTTATGTGTAAGTTGCAAGGATGTTGGGGACAGCACAAACACCCAGACCCCGAGTCAAGGGAATTAACCATTGAAGGTTACAATCCACGTAGGCAGTCGAATAAAACCTATTAAACGTCATTTTAATTATCTTACAATAATGGGTAGTCCGTTTGTTTATATGATTTGACAATATATTACATTATTTCTAAACTACTAGCTAGCCTGCCTGGAGGCCGTGATCGTTAAGCTGTTGAAGTCTAAACAGTCTGACACCGAGGTTAGCCGGTTCGAGTCCCGTAGGTAGAAAATGTTTCAGCATCAGAATGCTGGCCGGCAGGGTAGGGGAGGTGGTGGTATACAATTTCTAATCATTAGATTCGGTACCAAAAGCCTGGATCAAATTCCAAACCTCTACGCAGTGCTCATACCGAGTGAGGGCATATGACGCTGTTGGTGGTGATTTGTCCGTCGCATTGCGACGTTAAGCCTTGAGCAGACCCCTTTGTGCTATTCGATGGGAGTAGGCTATGTGCCAGCACCGGGTTTCGTCCTATTCCTTTCTACTATCATATATCACGTCGTTCATCTCATCTCATACCCGACCCCGTGGAGAAACGGGGACAGGGTTTGACAAACCAGCTGTAATTAAATTTATATTAGTTATTCATAGGTTTTATATTTTTAGGGGCCCAATTTTTTTTATTTTGGTATTTGTTACGTCTCTGGGCACTAATATGAAAGGTCATCACATAATGTGTAGGTACTGTGTTTCTCGACCTCACTAGAACACTATACGTACATCCTGAACTAGCACAACTGCCGCCAGACACATCACATAATCCAGCTCCAAAGTTGTTGCTGAATTCCTGTAAAAATATCCAGGATAAGGAGGCAGAAATAGGATGTGATGAAGACAGCGAGAGAGATGAGTGAGGCTCCTTGACAGAGTCATTAGGGGTTACGAAGTGAGAACTACGAACAACGAGATGAGGTTCCCGAGGACACAGAATATTGAGCAAGGAACAGGGAACTCTTAAGTCTTCTCACGGGACTCACTGGCCGTGTGAAACGAGAGCATGAAGGCCACTCTCCCACTCGTGACGTAACAATTAAACGTGACGGCTCACGGGTGCGAACTGCTCGAGTAATAAATAGTATGATTTCCTTTCGTGCACGATGTGTTCCATTTGTTTTGCTGCTGCAAACTCGTGGGCACGGTTCGAACCTCGTCTGAGCTTCACTTCCATGACGTCACTGCCGTATATCAGACAACAAAACATGTTTTCGACCTTCTGGGGAACTAAATCAATCGCAATAAGAAGCATAGCTGTTATTCCTATAAAGATAGATCGTGGGAAACTCCGTACACTTATTCTCGTGTCAATGTTATATAGACACACTGGATATAGCACATTTATTGTCAAGTCAGCACCGTGGTGTAGAGGTAGCGTGTCTGCATCTAGTGTGGACGTCCTTTTTGCCACAAATGAGCTAATATGAATCTCTCGAGAAAATCCCTCGATGTTTAAAGAGAGAAACACAAGTGGTCTTAACACCGAGCTGTGGAGTTTCCTTTCATGTACAAAAAGGTACGCAGAATAATAAATAATTATACGACAATGGAAAATAATTATTTGCAAAAATGTCCATGTTAAGTTTACAGGGCGCCTCGCCTAGGACTGTTGGAATAGCTGCTCCGAACATCTGGAGGACCACCGCTGCAGACGCGAGAGAACAAAGCAGGAGAACGACCATCGACATCCACTCCATGGTCACCAAATAGCAAGGTCTCACCAAGAGCTTCCTTACTAGGACTCTGCCGCTGGAGGGAATACCAGGAACAACTCGTCTTAACAGAAGGACGAGCTCACTGCCCACAGACATGTCGCCGAAGGAAGAACTAGCTCCTGGCGCCGACCTACCTTATCCTGTATGGAAGTCTCTCAACCGCTGAAGAGTGGGCGTCCCTCGATGCAAGACCAACCTGAAGAAATAGGGGATCCTTCCAGCAAATGCAGACACCTTGTGTGAATGTGGTGCTTAACAGGACCCAAGCCACCTACTTATCTGTCCCCTCCTGGACAACCCATGCACATCACAAGACGTTTTTTACAGGAAACAACAAGGCCACCGCCGCTGCAGTTGTTTGGAAATGATTACCGGACACAGAAATTAACGGACTTCTGAATTCACTTTGCTGCTCATCCAAAGAATTTAATCCTGAACTGAGGGTTGAAGTGGATTCACTCATCTTCGTGAGACCAACTGACGGTAGCGGCGATTGGGAATTGTGTGTGTGAGTGGGGATTTACAGACAACAAAAATACCCGGGTTTGCGGGATATAGCGGACCTGAAAAAGAACTACAACATTGTAAGTTTTTATGCTCTCTCAGCGAATTTCGACAGAGTGATAAAGGTTGAGAGTTTGCTAACTTAAGTGCGGTAATAATAGTATTTCTGAGATTTTGATTCGATACTGCACAATAAAACTTTTACCTATGGAACAACAATTACACAATTAAAAACATATTTTAGTATTTTACTACACACCAAGAAACTAAGAGACACTAAAGAGACAGCCAGATTGACAATCATACGTCAATGTCCATGACCTTCCTCACAGCAAATGCAGTCTCCACTACTTACTGCGGCGCTATACAAATCTGTTAGCCGCGAAAAAACGGAATTTTGTGCGTTTTTCCGCTAATAATTTTGTTGATAAATAAAGGGAAGAATTAACTGATTAGCCAACAGAGCTTGAACACATTGCTTTTATTTAATAATTCCTAAAACTCCTAATCGCCGCTACTGAGGACGAGGAGTGGATCCTGTTACGAAACATTAATACGGCTTGGATGTCGTCCCTCTGATCATGTTGTTTATGTGGCCGGATGGCAGTGGTCCTCGCAGCCCAAGCACCTCGATGGGCTGTTTGTGCCTTGTTTTTGTTACTGTAAATTTTAAGAAACGCCGGGATTTCGGAGTTGTCTCTTGGGAGATTTTTTATATCTTTTAAATTACAAGTTGTTTTACGTCGCACCGACACAGATATGTCTTATGGCGACGATGGGATAGGAAAGGGCTAGGAGTGGGAAGGAAGCGGCCGTGGCCTTACTTAAATTACATCTCCAACATTTTCCTGCTGTAAAAATAAGAAACCACGCAAAACCATCTTAACGGCTGTCGGCAGTGGGGTTCGAACCCGCTATCACCCGAATGCAAGCTCACAGCTGCGCATCCTTAATTGCACGGCCAACTCGCGCTGTCCCTTCGGAGTTACTTAACGCACAGGATGCTAAGAACACAGAGGTGCCACGTATGAAAAAAGTGGCACCAACATATTGCAAATTATGCATACATTTGTAGATGGTCATGGTGGTGGTGTATTTGCAATGTTAAGCGAGTAGTAGGCCACTGAATCGCTCGAGCTCCTCTGAACCGTAGTGCTAGGGCATTGGAAATATGAAAGTTATCTGGGAATTTATATGTGCAAGCGCTGTAATTGTTATGCTACATTACTCGTATTTTATATCGTGGGTTTACAAATGTTTCGAGCTTTTGACTTTTTCACTTCTTCTTCTTCTTTATCTGTTTACCTTCCAGGATCGGTCTTTCCCTCGGACTCAGCGAGGGATTCCAGCTCTGACGGCTCAACGGCAGTGTCCTGGAGCTTCAGACTCTGGGTCGGGGATACAACTGGGGAGGATGATCAGTACCTCACCCAGGCGGCCTTACCTGCTATGCTGAACAGGGGCCTTGTGGGGGAATGGGAAGATTGGAAGGGATAAACAAGGAAGAGGAAAGGAAGCGGCCGTGGCCTTAAGTTAGGTACCATCCCGGCATTGGGCTGGAGGAGAAGTGGGAAACCAAGGAAAACCAATTCCAGGATGGCTGAGGAGGGAATCGAACCCGGGCCTCTGGGGGTGGCAGCTAATCACACTAACCACTACACCACAGAGGCAGTCCCTTTCAAATTCAAGTCATAAAAATAATTTCCAAAATGACCAAAATATCGATTTTTATCTCGGGAGTTTCGCCTTAAGTAAGGTACAGCCTCAGACTTGTCGAAAATACTCATATATTTAAGAACAATTTCGGGTTTTGCAGTCAGGCATAAACTATTGGAGATATATTTTTCAATTTTTCATTTTTCATTGAATAGGAAAAAATCTAGTGTCGTGCTATTTCCAGAGTAAAAAATATGAAGGTAGTATTAATCTGATGATAAAATTCAGAACTAATTTTAATTCCAGGTCATACTGAAACATTTTCTAAAAGTTTCAGGTGAATCCGGTAAGAACTCTGTCCCTTCCATTGGGCCATATTAGGACAACATGAAACAGTTAAACAGTTTTCTTCTTTGCTCCGGAAAAAGTTTTTATTCAACTGGCTTTACATCGCACCGACACAGACAGATTTAATGGCGACGATCGTGCAGAAAAAGGGCTAGGTGTGGAAAGGAAGTTGCCGAGGCCTTAATTAACACACAGTCCTAGCATTTTCCTGGTGTGAAAATGGGAAACCACCGAAAACCATCTTCACGGCTGCTGACAGTGGGGTTCGAACCTACTATCTTCCGGGTGCTCGCTCACAGCTGCGCGCTCCTAACCGCACGGCCAACTCACCAGGTCGAAATTTTTATTTTTAGTATCTGTTTTCACTGTAGGCATATTTATCTTTGAACATATTCAGTGGGTTAGTTAGAGTATCTAGAACAGCGTTGTGTAGCTGAAATTGTATGTTTTCACAGCTACCTGCTACCCGTATAAGTAGTTGAGTTAAAGAAAAATGAAATAAGTTGACATAGTGTTTTTATGCGCTAATTTTTCACTACAGGGGCCTGCAGCACTTAAAGCACTTAATACAAAACTTGTTGGACTTCTGATGACCATAAAGTAATCAATAATGCAAAAAACCGCAAGAAATAATGAACGCTTTAGAGGGAAAACAGTGTCCATCTAAGTCACTACTCACATCACAAACATATGTGGTGAAACGCACGAAGTCAGTTAATCTATTTTGTCTGAATGAAATTTCTCTCGTCCGCCTCTGTGGTGTAGTGGTTAGTGTGATTAGCTGCCACCCCCAGAGGCCCGGGTTCGATTCCCCAGCTCTGCCAAGAAATTTGAAGAGTGGTACGAGGGTTGGAACGGGGTCCACTCAACCTCGGGGGGTCAGCTGAGTAGAGGTGGGTTCGATTCCCTCCTCAGCCATTCTGGAAGTGGTTTTCCGTAGTTTCCCACTTCTCCTTTAGGCAAGTGCCGGGACGGTACCTAATTTAAGGCCACGGCCGCTTCCTTCCCTCTTCCTTGTTTATCCCTTCCAATCTTCCCATCCCCCCGCAACGCCCCTGTTCAGCATAGCAGGTGAGGCCGCCTGGGTGAGGTACTGGTCATCCTCCCCAGCTGTAGACCCGACCTAGAGTCTGAAGCTCTAGGACACTGCCCTTAAGTCAGTAGAGGTGTGATCCCTCGCAGAGTCCGAGGGAAAACCAACCCTGGAGGATAAACAGATGAAGAAAGAAAGAGTAATAAACAGCATCAACTGCCGGTACCTTCAGCCAGGCTAGAACACGTTACCTTTGAAACACAAGGACGACTTCACCAATGAATGCGCTATCCCATTAGAATACTTTTTTGCGATATAATACTGCGGCATTCCTGTTTATAACTCAAGCATGTAGGCTATTATTTGACTTACGAGAGTTTACTTCTTCAGCTTGCTCTCACGTCTGCTCTGCACGTACACTGCTGGCCATGCCCAGGGGACGCTCACAGAAACACAATTACTTGTTATGCTAATTAAGTCTTGTGTGAGCCGTCAGCTTTCACATGCAAATAATCGTTCGTATTTCACGTCCGTAATATTGGAGACTAATTCGGCTCAGATCTACTTCCTCGTTGACATTACTCGGAGTGACCTGTAATCACACATTATTCTTGCAGTACATAATATTAATAATAATGTTATTTGCTTTACGTCCCACTAACTACTTTTACAGTCTTCGGAGACGCCTAGGTGCCGGAATTTAGTCCCGCAGGAGTTCTTTTACATGCTTTTTTTGCTAATTGCTTTACGTCGCACCGATACAGATAGGTCTTATGGCGACGATGGGACAGGGAAGGGCAAGGAGTGGGAAGGAAGCGGCCGTGGCCTTAATTAAGGTACAGCCCCAGCATTTGCCTGGTGTGAAAATGGGAAACCACGGAAAACCATTTTCAGGGCTGCCGACAGTGGGGTTCGAACCTACTATCTCCCGAATACTGGATACTGGCCGCACTTAAGCGACTGCAGCTTTTTTTTTACGTGCCAGTAAATCTACCGACACGAGGCTGACGTATTTGAGCACCTTCAAATACCACCGGACTGAGCCAGGATCGAACCTGCCAAGTTGGGGTCAGAAGGCAAGAGCCTTAACCGTCTGAGGCACTCAGCCCGGCAGTATATAATATTATGAGAGACTCTTGTTGCAAACAAATCCTTCTATGATCTACAGTAGTATTATGCTGTTTCTACGAAATTAGCATGGAAACAATAATAATGAATTGATTTAAAACTGAACAGCTGCTTAGCGCTCAGGTCTTGTCCTGAAGGTTCTAAAGTAGAAACCCGGTGCAGGAGATTGATATTTAAGAATGTTTTATAGCAAGAAAGAAGCATGTCAGTGTTACCTTAACGAAACCCTTGAAGACCAAAATTCTGGTTCTCCATTATCTCTCAGACAATACAATAGGAGTAGAAACGAACGCAAATGATGGAAAAGAGTACCGAATATTTCCTAGTTGGTGAAACACGTGAAGAGGTCGAAGCAGACTTAGAACTTTGGAGAAAAGCTTTGGAGACAAATGGACTCGGAATAAGCCGTAAGTTCAAGGTCCACTGAATACAATTTTCTTAGCGGGTGAACCAATGACAATGGTGAATAAGTTCAAATACCTGTGCTCAGTTATTACCACCGATACGACGACTGACGATGACGTGAAGTATGGACCCGACGCCTTATGTGACAGACGGATGCCTATAAAGCTCGAAGGCAAAATCTACAATACTGTTGTTAGATCTGCCCCCACTTACGACTCCGAGTGTTGGAGAAGGAAAAGGAAGCATGATGAGAAAATACGGAAATGCGGGTGTCACCGTCTTGGACCGAGTGCGCATTGAGCTTATACGAGGATCATTTATTACAGTCCCCATCAGTAAGGAATTGGAGGAGCGGCAGTTGCGCTGGTACGGACACGTAGAACGTCCAAATGAAGATCATCCCGTTAAGAGAGCTCTTGCAATCGAGCAACCAAGGAGAGAGCAACATGGTGGCGTAGCCGAATAGGGTTTGGAGGGAAACGGCATTTAAGTGCCGGAGACATCCAACCGCAGGGAGGACTCTGGGTGATAACTTCGGAGTCTCCATTGTGGGCACATACGCAAAAAAACAAGAAAAATTATACTTGTGTCCTCATCCCGAGGTGGCGCAGCACGTTTCAGACACACCCCCAATGGAGGCGAACTGCAAGTACCATTTTATTCCAGCCCTCATGCCATTCTTAAATTTCTGGCAGTACCGAGAATCGAACCCGGGCGCCCGAGAACGGCAGCTAATAGTGCTATCCGTTACGCTACAGAGGCGGACATGGCCAGGAAATAATAATTTAAAAAAGTTCACATTAATACAAATCTTATTAGAACATTATTCATGCACTCTAACCAGGAATAAATTATTCTACAGTTTACTCCTTTAAATTCTAATAAACGAAAAAAATTGCACCTGGGACTTCTTAGAAATAATTGATCTATTCCTTTCAATAGGAAATATTATTTCTGTTTAGTCGAGCTCCATGGCTAAATGGTTAGCGTGCTGGCCTTTGGTCACAGGGTTACCGGGTTCGATTCCTAGCAGAGTCGGGAATTTTAACCATAACTGGATAATTTCGCTGGCACGGGGCTTGGTTTATGTGTTGTTTTCATCATTATTTCATCGTCATCACGACGCGCAGGTCGCCTGCGAGAGTCAAATCAAAGGACCTACATCTGGTGAGCCGAACATGTCCTCGGACACTCCCGGCAATAAATGCCATACGCATTTCATTTCATTTCTCTTTAGGCAACATTTTAATGCTCCCTCAGTTGCAACCTACTAAAATTTCGTGTGTCTAGTGCTAAATTCACAGAAAACTTAAATATTAGTAGGGTCCCTCCTTAAGGGCAGTTACACTGTAATTCTGAACTTGTACAATTTACTACTTATCAAAACTAAATTTAAAACACAAGCACATATTAATAATATGTAGCCCCACACAAAATGAAACACCAGATCCCGTAAGATCTCCGAAGTTAACGAACATTGGGCGTGGTCAAGATTTGGATGGGTTGCCACGCACTGTTGGTTGGCGGGTAAGAGAATGGCGGAGCGGAAAGGAACTGGCCACCCTACCGTACGTGAACTCCGGCTCAGGAACACCTCTGCGGAGGTTCGCACCTGCCCTTGGGCAGAATACACCCTCACCTCCTTGCTTTCTTAATCTGCTTACCCTCCAGGGTTGGTTTTTTCCCTCGGAATCAGCGAGAGATCCCACCTCTATCGCCTCAAGGGCAGTGTCCTGGAGCTTCAGACTCTCGGTCGGGGGATACAGCTGGGGAGGATGACCAGTACCTCGCCCAGGCGGCCTCACCTGCTATGCTGAACAGGGGCCTTGGCGGGGGATGGGAAGATTGGAAGGGATAGACAAGGAAGAGGGAAGGAAGCGGTCGAGGCCTTAAGTTAGGTACCATCCCGGCATTTGCCTGGAGGAAAAGTGGGAAACTACGAAAAACCACTTTCAGGATTGCTGAGGTGGGAATCGAACCCATCTCTACTCAGTTGATCTCCCGAGGCTAAGTGAACCCCGTTCCAGCCCTCGTACCACTTTTCAAATTTCGTGGCAGAGCCTGGAATCGAACCCAGGCCTCCGAGTGTGGCAGCTAATCACTCTAACCACTACACCACAAAGGTGGACCACCCTCACCTCACTACACAAAATTTGGAGTTGATTAGTTAATTGGTTGCAAAGTTACTGACAAATGATTTTTATGTTTATATGTTGCATGGAAAATGCTCTTTGCTGCACTGTTTCCATTTTTTGAGATATAATTTGGCAGACTTTTCAAAAATACTCATATATTTAAGAACAACTCCGAATTTTTCAGTCCGGCATAAACTATTGGAGATGCATTTTTTTCAATTTTTCATTTTTCATTCAATAGGCGAAAATGTAGTGTCATTCTATTTCAAGAGTAAAAACATGAAGGTGATATAAAGTGGTAATACAATTCAGAACTAATTTTAATTCCCAGTCATATTGAAACATTCTCTGAAAGTTTCAGGTGAATCGGATAAGAACTGTCGCAAGGAACAATTCATGCTCAGCGAGGAGCTGCAAAAGTTTTAACGTAAATAAAAGACACTGAAACATGCTTGCTTTAAAACTGCCCTGGACTGAAATACTCCCTCGGAAGTCTTTCTCCTCTCACTCCCTGCGTAGGCCTACTCCATCCATCATCTAAAGGCTAGGCCTTGTCTCTGCAGCCACATCCCACAGTCTTCAGCAGTCCTTTTCATCGTGACATAGGCAGCAAAACCCAGCTGAGTGATTATGTTCCTAAGGTATGAGAGACGCGGTCTTCCTCTCGACTTCTTCCCTAGTACCTTTCCTTCAAAGACATTCTGGAGAAAGGTGTCATGTCGTAGGACGTGTCCAAGAAATACAGTATAGCTTACCTCTGTTCTATTGATTAAATGAAGGTCTGTTTTTCATGAACGTCATTCAAGATTTGGATACCCGGTATTAGTCTTCTTTTTCTGTCCAACTTGTCCCTGTCAGTCTTCTCCAGAACCACATTTCCACAGCTTCTAGTACTGATTGTGCTTATTTTCCCAAAGTCCAGGTCTCACAACCGTAAGTAAGCACACTCCAAACAAAGTTTTTAACAAATTTCTTCCTGGTTTCAATTCCTGTGTGTTTATTTAACAATAGAGTTTTCCTACTTTGAAACACTTGTTTTCCCAAAGCAATTCTCTTTTGACTTCTTTCAGGCACTGATTATCATTGGTAATAACACTATTCAGATAACAAAGTCCTTTAACCTGATCTATTTTTTCACAGCCTAATTTAATGTTTGTTTTCAATTCAGTCTTCTTCTTTTGAACAACCATAATTTTCGTTTTCCTTGTGTTTATTTTTAGGCTGAACTTCTCTAACATGTCTAGTATACCGAGCATCCTAGCCATATTGTGCTCTGAACCAGCTATCAATGCTAGTCCGAAAGAACTTTGAAGCTAATGTTGTCTGACAGCTAGAAAGATGGGCGCGGTCCTGTTCTATACGCACCGAACCGCTACACTCTAGTGCTCTAAACATGGCGGTACGAAAAACTGATAAAGGAATTTGAAAGAGGAATGATTGGGAATTTTTTAAGGTTAAAATTGAAAAATATTTTTTTAAATATATAAATCGCATCATTTGAGTCACGAGATCGATGTCGTGATTCAGACTCTCTGGAAGGTAATGACGGATTCTGGTCTCGTTTTAAAGAGGAAACACCAGAGACTACATTCCTGTGGATGAAGTTCCGATCCGAGATGACCTTTGGATATAAAGTGGCGGTCCTCGTTGTGGAGGTCAGTGAAGCTGGTCGACCGCACCTCCTCCACACAGCTCGGTGTTGCAAGGCTGCTCAGATCTGGAGCATTGCAACAGCAGCGGCACCTTACGTAACCGAGCCCTGCTTTCTTGTGGTGCTCCACTTCGGCGTCAGTGGACCGGGAAATTATTTCACCCTACCTGTTTGGCCCACCTCGAGTAGTGCAATCTGTCATCCGCTGCATAGGGTACCCGTCAACATTCTTGGCTCGTCCACTTTTGTACAGCTTCTTCGAATAATAAGTTAAGATAACTAGGTTCCACCCCAGTAACATGTTAGCAGAATAACATGTTACTCAACTGACTTGTTATAGGCCTATTTATTACAGGTAGCAGTTCTTCCACAACCCTTCATGATTTTATGAGCCATTTCGTCATTCTACATTCTTTGATAATGAATTACTGAAGTTATTTTACTGTATTATGATGAGCCTCCGTAGCTCACCGCTGAGTTCCTTGGTTCAAATCCCGGTCACTCCATGTGAGATTTGTGCTGTACAAAGCGGAGGCGTGTCAAGTTTTCTCCGGATACTCCGGTTTTCCCTGTCATCTTTCATTCCAGCAACACTCTCCACTATCATTTCATTTCATCTGTGAGCCATTGAATCATTGCCCCAGAGGAGTGCGACAGGCTCTTATCCTCGCTTTATTTATTCTATTCCTGACCCGGTCGAAATGACTGGAAACAGGCTGCCGATGCTCGTATTCATTTTAGTTTATTATGCCTTACCATGCTTCTTGGTTGAATCGGTTTGTATCCATGTTGCAATATGGTTTCACGCCGGAGAAAGCAAGGGAGTTGTCGAAGGTCTTATCACCAATTGCATGATTCCTTCTCCTTCCTCCCTATTCGCTCAGCCCATGTTGTTTGGCTATTTCCAGGGAGCTCACCTTCTGCACGTGTACGGCGATAACTGCAGTGCGCTGATGCTGTTAACACTGAACATCTCTTTCCCGTGAACTTGGAACACTGTTGCACCGCAATTAGTAGTAAGCTCCTCAACTAAACATCTTGACTCGATGTGACTTAATTAAGTTTAATCGTTATTACTTTATTTATGTGTTTATTGCCGTCATAATCATCCACTATGATTGGCAATCGGCTCGTACTGCAGTGATCATCAGCCACTCATAATTTATATACATAGTCTATAAATTGCATTACGTCGCACCGACACAGGTAGGTCTTATGGCGACGATGGAACAGGAAAGGGTTAGGAGTGGGAGGGAAGCGGCCGTGGCCTTAATTAAGGTACAGCCCCAGCATTTGCCTGGTGTGAAAATGGGAAATCACGGAAAACCATCTTTAAGACTGCCGACAGTGGGGTTCGAACGCACTATCTCCAGGATGCGAGCTCCCAGCAATGCTCCCGTAACCGCACGGCCAACATGTCCGGTAAAATGTTATTGAATTGACTGTCTAAAGTGTATGTCACTTCACACGAAGGCAGACTTGCGTCGGGCAACGTTGTCAACGAAATCCCTCGCTTGTGCCAACCCGTATTTTTCTATTTATCATCATGGTGGTGGTCGTGATTATTGTTTTGAGAGGAAGTACAACTGGGCAACCATCCTCTGTTAACAATAATCAGATGGAAAAAATTGAAGGGATCCGATATTTTGAAAAATAAAGGTATCAGTCTAAGAAAGAAAAAAGGCAATGAAGGGCAAGAAAATGAAAGACTCCCCAGGCCTCGTAAGCTTAATACCGTCGGAGTTGTAAGAAAACCAGAGTTAACCATGGGAGGTCGGATAGAATAGATGAAAGTGAGGATCAATGCAATGCTGGGACTCAGCTAAGGACCCCGTGGATTTCAACCCACGCTCCAGATTTAAGAGACCCTGAGGCACCTTTTTATCGCTCCTTAGGACACAGGGAATACCACGGGTGCTACTCTACCGCCCGACCTACAGGGGGATAACATCGTTATGACTGATATCATCCGCTTCTTGTAATAATCTGTGCCTTTTATTTCGCCATTCAGCGACAACCTTTGTGTCTCCTGTAGAAAGATGACGGAATGTAAGAAGTGCAGTAGTGATCTGCTTGGCAGAGAACAGAGGATGGACTGCCAGGAATGTCCTGTCACAAACCATCAATGAAAGTTGAGCAACAGCACGCGAGGTCACTCGTCTACCCTGCAAGAGCTTCGGCAGCCCAAGGAGGTGATGACGGCCGTGGCAATAAATGGTCTCAGATTAATAATAATAATAATAATAATAATAATAATAATAATAATAATAATAATAATAATAATAATAATAATAATGAAATTTAGAAGCTTAGTAAACAAACAAAAATTTGCAGAGAAACCAACAAGAAAAAATACAGGCTGGACGGAAACAGGCAGAAAGGAACACAGTGAAAAAATGAAGAGATATTGGGAAGAAAAGAAGAAGAAACATTGTGAAAATTAAGTTCAAACGCGCTCCACAGTTGGGCACAAGGAATCAAATAATAACAATAATAATAATAATAATAATAATAATAATAATAATAATAATAATAATAATGTTATGATGATGATGATATTAGGAGAAACAGAAAATATTGTATTAATGACATCTCTCCGGCAAGAATAGACTCATTAGGATTCAAACCATACCTTAAGAATGACATGAATAACAACCCTGTGTAATATATTTTTCTGCTAGTGGCTTTACGTCGCACCGACACAGATAGCTCTCATGGGGACGATGGGATAGGAAAGGCCTATGAGTGGGAAGGAAGCGGCCGTGGCCTTAATTAAGGTACAGCCCCAGCATTAGCCTGGTGTGAAAATGGGAAACCATGGAGAACCATCTTCAGGGCTGCCGACAGTAGGATTCGAACCCACTATCTCCCGGATGCAAGCTCACAGACACGCGCCCCTGACCACACGGCCAACTCGCCCGGTTCCTGTGTAATAAATGTGTCGACTGTCGAGTTGTAATTGACGGCAGAAATTTTACAAAAGAATTTCTTCTCCAAACAGTGTACTCCTGCAGTATTTTTACAGTCTATACACAGTCACTATATCACAGTGTGAGATACATTGTTGAATGTTAGTCCTTCGGTTACGTCACGTCCTGTTCTTGACTTGCGAGTTGGTGTCGTCCTGATTGCGAACAGTTCAGATTGCGAACAAGTGGGAAATACCAAGTTGCCCAACCTACTTGACTAGAAATGTTGACTTGGATATGAACAAGATTCTAAATTGACGGGCTTCAGAAAAATTAACCCTCAGTTGGTACACCAAGTTCTGGTACACACAATTGGAATACTGGGTAATACACAAAAAAAAGTTAAAATCATGTAAGAAAAAACCCACTTGTTTCCAAATAAACTGAATATTTTACTTCTTATGCATTATTTTGAAAATAATATTAATAATAATAATAATAATAATAATCAATATTCTAAAGTATAATGCCTTGTCGATGCGACCACTCACTTCTTTCATTGGCATAATAATAATACCGGGCGAGTTGGCCCTGCGGTTAGGAGCACGCGGCTGTGAGCTTACATCCGGGGGATAGTGGGTTCGAATCCCACTGTCGGCAGTCCTGAAGATGGTTTTCCGTTGTTTCCCATGTTCACACCAGGCTGTACTTTAATTAAGGCCACGGCCGCTTCCTTCCAACCCCTAGGCCTTTCCTATACCATCGTCGCCATAAGATCTATCTGTGTCGGTGCGAAGTAAAGCCATTAGCAAAAAAGAAAATAATAATAATAATAATAATAATAACGTATTAATAATACAACTCTCACTAATCCACCATAAACAACTACCCCTCTAGTTATGTTATACAATAAAAAAGATATTTTAAATAGTAAGATTACGTCAAACTAAATTATTAAACATTTCCAATAGGGAAAATATTTTTAAAAATATGGTTAGGTTATCTAAAACATCTCAATGCACCAGTTAATGTTAATACTACTAGAACAAAAATTATATATGATGCTGTTTTGAAAACTGTATCTGTTTTATGTATCTCACGTCAACACTAATCTCTTGTTTGCAATCTGGACAAAGTATATTTAGTTGTTCGGAGTCTGGACGGTTTTTGCCTTGTTCGTAATCAAGACACAACGTGCGAGTTGGTGTTAACTTCGTCGAAAATCATCCTCGAGAAGTCGGGCACGTTTTAGGAAAATATCTTTATTTACAGACACAAAATACAGAGATGCAAATATGGTACATAAAATGAGAAACCTGTATTTACTAATGTTCCCCGACCAGCCAGGAGTAATTTTCAGAAAACGACCTGGATTTCTCTCAACAGACAACAACGCCAGACCACACAGAGCCATCAGCACGCGTGAATTGTTACGACTCATCCGCTGTAAGGTGCTAGACCATGCTCCATACTGCCCGCACCCAGTGATTTATTTCTCTTCGGACCGTTGGAGAAGCACCTGGATACGGCCGTTCAGTGGCCTCAGGGACTGAACGCAGCGACTGGGCTCAGTAGCGCTAGCATCCTGACATCAAGTTGATGGACTCGAACCCGGCTCAGCCGGCCAGTATTTGAAGATGCTCAAATATTTATTTATTTATTTATTTATTTATTTATTTATTTATTTATTTATTTATTTATTTATTTATTTATTTATTTATTTATTTATTTATTTATTTATTTATTTATTTATTTATTTATTTATTTATTTATTTATTTATTTATTTATTTATTTATTTATTTGTTGTATGCAAATATACAGGCGTTAGCAAATTACAACATTTGCTCATAACTCCTAATCTCATAAAATATAATTAGAAAAATACAAGAAATAAGATGATCACAATATGGAGTATGAATTAAAGAGTTACATAACTACAGTATAACAGCAGTGATAAAGAATACAATAACAAGAATAAAACCAAAAAACCAAAACAGGCAACATGGCATCATTCATCTAGCTGATTATGTGTAATAAATGCTTACAAGATTTCAAAAATTCGGATTTCTTATTTTGAAATAAATCTATATTCAGAGGATCTAATTTATTATACAGTGACATCATTCTGTAGCCTATAGGGGTGAATTTATATGTTAGTTTGTGTTAACTCTTGGCAAGAAAAACAAATTCCTAAATTTACCTGCCGGTTTTCTAGGTCCATACAGTAGGAGTTGACAAGTTAGAGCAATACTGTGTATTTCATTGTTAACCAGCTTATAGAGAAACATCATCGACTGACATTTTCTTCTGATATCAAGCCTTTCCAAATCAAACATTTCAATCATCTTATGATATGATAAATATTTAGGATATTCTCCGCTTTGCCTGAAGTATATATATTTTTAAAAAAATCTGGATCCTTTCTATCAAATCTGTGTGTAATTTTGATGACTTATTCCAAATAATAGAGACATATTCCAGATTTGATCGAACTAATGAAAAATACAAACAAAAGAAAGATTTATTACTTAGGCTATACGAATGTCTCATTATAAACCCAAGGCTCCTGTATCCCATACTCACAACATTTTCAATATGAGTAGTGAAACTTAAATCACTAGTTAATATTACTCGTAAGTCATTAATTTCATTTACGTCTTGCAAGTGGGCATCATTAATTGAGTACGTAAAATTGATCTTATATTTTTTCATTGAAAAGTGATCTTCCTGCATTTATTAATATTGAAGGGTAATTTGTTAAATTTGCTTCATTCAGACAAGATATTTAAATCAGCTTGCAGTTCTGAACAATCATGCACACTTGATATTTATTTATATAATTTAATATCGTCAGAAAATAATAATACCTTTGAGAACAGAATTTTCTAGGAATATCGTTTACAAACAACAAAAACAGCAAAGGACCCAAATTAGAGCCTTGTGGTACTCCAGATTTTGCAATGTAATTGTAAGAGAACATGTTTCTGTAACTTACAAACTGACTTCTATGTTTGAAATATGAAACCAGAAGAGACATAAGAGACTGATCTAAATTAAAATCCATTAATTTACTTTGTCAAAGGCCTTTTGAAAATCGGTATAAATAGCATCTACTTGGGAGCGATTATCAATCTCATTAGATACTTACTGTACAAAGTTACATAAATTGGTTACTGTGGATTTCTTCGGCATAAAACCATGCTGATTTCATGGGATAATTAATTTGACGTGATTAAAAATGTGAACATATAGAATACTTTCAAATATTTTAGCTGGGACGATAGAACTGTAACTGGTCTGTAGTTATCTATTAACTTTTTTCCCAGATTTACAAATTGGCGTAACTTTAGCATAATTTCCTCGTTTTGGAAAGGTAGAACTAGTTAAGATAAGACTGAATAATATCTGGAGAGGTTCAATTCATATTTCCCTACAAGCCTTAAATACATAAGGAGGTATCCCATCGGGTCCCGCAGACCTTTTAGGTTTCAGATTCCTTATGTATCGAGAATACTATGTTATTTCTCGTTTCGAAGAGATCCTCCACCTCCGTAACTTTTGTTCTGAAGACTTCTCTGTCTGGTCCCCACCGTATTGGTTTCCTGGGTGTAAGAATTTTTATAAGGAACTTCCTTTTTTTGTTTTTCTTTCTTCAAGTCTGAGAGTTCCTCACCGCCTACTCTCTCGGCTGCATAAGAGAAAGGTTATTATTATTATTATTATTATTATTATTATTATTATTATTATTATTATTATTATTATTATTATTATAACAGTTCTTACGTCCCACTAATTAGTTTTACTGTTTACGTAAACCCGCGGTGCCGGAATTTAGTCCCGCAGGAGTTCTTTAACGTGCCAGTAAATCTACCGACACGAGGCTCACGTATTTGAGTCAGGATCGAACCTGTCAATTTGGGGTCAGAAAGGGCCTCAACCGTCTGAGCCACGCAGCCGGCCAAGATTATTATTAATGTTAATGGTTTTGAGTCCCACTAACTACAATAATTACGGTTTTCGGTGACGCTGAAGTTCCACAAATTTGTCCGGTATTTACAGTCAAGATGGCAGTGTGAGTGCGTGTGATGTGACGGGAGCTCCGTATTTACCTTAATTTCTTGTGGTCTGAGGTTGTCTTGAGGCTTGGAGCAATGTTTGATTAAAGCAGTGAGTACTTGTGGAGCCGTGCAAGTATTTGATATCTTACACCCGTATATGATACTCATTATATGTTGAAATCATTATGTTTTGATTGTAGAGGCTAAAAGTAAAGTGAGGTCTTGTTTACGCAGTACTACCAACTTCTACTATCAACACAAGTGATATCGACATCGTTCACTTCATTGAATTAGGGGCTCCGTGTCTTCACTAAAATGAGTGTGTGTTTTGAGTGTAATAAATATGTTCCAAGGGCAGATATGAATGTTAAAATTCAGTGTAATATTTGATTTCATAACAAGTGTGTTAATTTAAAAGAAGAGGATATTAAATATTTTAAATCGTCATCGCAGCAGTGGCTCTGTCGTTCTTGTTCGGTGTCGCGAAGGAGAATCATGCATGAGCCAGATAAGATTACTGCTGACAAAACACCGAATATAGAGGAAGTTTATAATTTGTTGGTTGTGTTAACAAATGAGGTGAGGGAACTAAAGAAATTAAATAATGAGACTGAAAAGGACTTAGGGGATTCCTTAAATGCTGCTCATAATAAATTAGATGAAAACAGTCTGAAATTATTAGTAATTGTCTTAAAACTATTGAAGACCTGAAACAGGAAAACAATATACTAAAGAAGGAAAGTAGTAACTTAAAATTAAGACTTGTTGATTGTGAACAGTGCTCTAGGATCAATATGATTGAAATTCATGGGGTCCCAGTTAAGCCAGGTGAAAATGTACTTACAACTGTACAGGATGTAGGAAAGGCGTTCTACGTGGACATTAAAGAAGACGTAGATGCATGTCACCGACTTCCCCAGCGAACTGACGCGCAACTTCCTCCTATAACTGTAAAATTTGTTCGTAGATCCTTGAAGTAAAGTATGATAAGGAAAAGGCGAGTTAAACGTAATCTCTCTAGCGTTGATCTCGGGTATACTTATAGTAATCTCATATACGTAAACGAAAGTTTGTGTGCTGAAAGTAGGAAATTGCTGTCTGAAGTAAGGGAAGTCAGACGAAATGAAAATATTAAATTTTTGTGGACTCGTAATGGCAAGATATTTTTAAGAAAGGGAGAAAATACCCCAATTTTCAGCATTAACGAGGAAAACGATATTGCAGAGTTAAAGAACCAGTGTACCAATGGCTAATGTAAATGTTAATGATACATTAGAGATTTACTATCAAAATGTTAGAGGGCTTAGAACAAAAACTGGAATACTGCTTGATAATGTATTACGTAGCAATTCCGATATCATTGCATTGACTGAAACATGGTTAACGGATGGGATTTATGACTCTGAAATATTCGACGATCGATACGTATTTTACAGAAAACATAGAGACTTACTTGCTACTAATAAGAAAACTGGTGGAGGAATTCTAGTGAGCATTGAATCTACATTATATTCTGAAAGGGTAAACAGTTTGAAATCAGGAAATGAATCACTGTGGCTTAAAGTTATCTATACTAATAAGAAATACTACATGTGTTGTATGTTTTCCACCTAATAGTAACTTAGAAACATATATACAGTTTTTTGACCAACTCGAACGCTACGTCTCATTATTTAAAGATAGTAATAATTATATTAATTCTAGTATACCCATATGTATAGTGTCTGCGAAGATGGAGGAGAACTCTGTACAGACTTATGACAAATAAATAAATAAATAAATAAATAAATAAATAAATAAATAAATAAATAAATAAATAAATAAATAAATAAATACATTAATTAATTAATTCTAGGTGACTTCAACATACCAGAAATAAGAGAAACTGCGTATGAATTGTCAAAGGGAATTACAAAAGCCAAGTTGTTATTTAGATTTTTAAATGTATTAAATATTGAGTCAATGAATAATGCCAGGAATGTTAATGACACTACACTTGATTTAGTGTTAAGTAATACTATTAATTTACTGATAGTTGATGATGTTGACCCTTTAGCACCTCCACTGTGTGTTAGTTATAGCGTGTTGAAGTTGTTTAAATGAGGTAAGAAATTATCATTATAATTTCTAAAAAGCTGAATTTTTGACATTATATATTCTTTTGAGAAATTGCGAATGGGGAATGAAGGGTCAAATTGTTGATGAAGCCGTTCGTATATTCTATGACAACATTTACTCAGTATTTGATGAATGTATTCCCAAAGTAAAAACTTATAAACGCAAGTATCCTGCATGGTTTACAAACATATCATTATGAACCTTAAATTAAAGGATAAGCTCAGGAAGATAAAACATATACCAAAATACAACTTGACTCAGTTTAGGTCGAAAATCAAACATGATATAAAGATCGCATTTAATGAATATATTAGTCAATTGACGTTGAAATAAATAGTAATGCGAGCAATTTTTGGAATTTTGTTAAAAATAAAAGAAAGCAGAATGTAGTCTTGTAGGGAAATATTAATTGAACCTCTCCAGTTATTATTCAGTCTTATCTCAACTAGTTCTACCTTTCCAAAACGATGGAAATATGCCAAAGTTACGCCAATTTACAAATCTGGAAAGATTTCTCCAATGTGGGAAGGGAATCAAAATCCAAGGAGAGGAAATCAAAACCCTGAGATTTGATGACGATATTTTATCAGAGACTGCAGAAGATCTGGATAAATTTCTGAATGGTATGGACTGTACCAAAGATTTGAAAATATCACTCAACACAACGAATAAAAGGAGATTGGCTTTCTATAGACGTACTAAAAGGATGGAACCAGAAAGGCTCATCAACAGGATTCTCACTCTCTAGGAGAACAGGAAAACGCGAGTCCCATGGGTGAAAGAAGTCAATCGGGATGTAGAAAAGTGTGGAATCAGAGCAGAAGACGTGCGAAACAGAGAAGTCTTCAGAAGAAAAGTTCCGGAGGTGAAGGAACTCTCGACACAAGGAAGAGCACGAGTAAGTCAACGGATGAAGGAGAAGTGTCGAAAGAGGAAACAGAGAGAGAGAGCTTGAGAAAATGATAGAAGTTGTGTTATCGCAACCCCTTCGGGGTTGAAACGAAATTAATAAACTTAATAATAATAATAATAATAATAATAATAATAATAATAATAATAATAATTCTTTGTCGTTTAGGCCTACTGAGGACCACGGGGCTCGTATCTACTCTTCGGTAAAGTTGTTGCTTTCCTCTTCTACCAATACTCCTTCATTTGCTGACTATGAACCAGCTTTCTCTCCTCTGTCCACTTAGTTCCTGTAGTCTTCTTACTTGTAAGGGACGTTGGGAAAACTGCGTGTCGGATGGCTTGACGGAACAGTAGTCGGTTATGAGTTTGTCCCAGTGGGATATCTAGTTGTTCCATATCCGACTTAACTGACGTGATCCATTTGTTCTTAGAAGCCTTGCCTCTTCCTGTTACTGTGAATATCCTTTTGGTGAGTCTTTTGGAATCCAGACGGGCCAAGTGTCCATAAAAGGTCAGACGCCTTTTCCTTATAGACGTGACGATGTCCTCCTGGTGTTCACACAGTTCATTATTATGGCGGATTCTGTAAGTGCCTCCTTCCTCTCTGTTTGGTCCTAATATCCTCCTCAGGATCTTCCTCTCTTTTAACTCCAGCTTTCTGAGTGGGCTCTTCCTAGCCATTACAAAGCACTCGGAAGCATACAGAACAGATGGTTTGACGACCTAGTTGTAGTGTCTGAGTTTGAGGTTCTTGGAGAGGCACTTAGATGAATAGATACTACGACACGAGTGATAAGCCCTTTCAAACTTGGTACATCTTGGCATCTATGGCTAGGTTCTCGCTCTGATTCGCAGAGATCCATACTCCCAAGTACTTAACTGCAGGTACTTTTCGTATGGTAGCGTTTGTGAGAGAAATTGTAGAAGCGGCCTCCTTGATATTGGTCATAAATTCAGTCTTCTGGATGCTGATCTTAAAACAAGGCACTATACTACAGTGGTGAAACCGGAATACCTGCTACTAAACTATATAAACCTGAGGTACTAGAAAAGAGAATCATGAGAAAAATCTTAGGCCCTGTGAAAACAACAGAAGTATGGAAATTAAGATCTAATGATGAAATATACAGGAACATAGAAAACATAACAGAAACCATAAGAAAAAGGAGATTGCAATGTTTTGGACATATTTACAGAATGGATGATTCCAGATTAAGAAAAAGGATTTTCAAGTACCTTTAAGACAAAAAGGTAACGACTAGCTGGATTCAAAAAGTAAGGAGAGATTTAGAAAGAAATAATATAAGAGAAGAAGAAACTATGGACAGAGAAATTTTTAGAAACAGGGTAGCAAGTATGGAAGGATTCCAAGGAAGATTGAACAAGAAACCTCGTGCGAAGTGCTCCGAGGAAGGAAACAGCATAGTGAAAGGACGAAAGAATATTGGAAGGAACGGAAGAGAAAACAACAAAGTATGAAGAATAGAATTGAAATTGGCACGTGGTCCTTAGCAGGCCTCATCGGAAAGAAGTGGAAGAAGTGGAAGAAGAAGGTTAAATTCAAGGAGGAAATCTCAGATCGCTTTGAAATGGATTCTCACCTTTACTCTTCAACTGCGTCCTTGAAAATATGAATGGCACAAACAGAAATTAATCCTAAAAATTTACCAAGCAATCACTTTAGGTAGAGGGAAATTAGCGATAGACTGTCTAGCAATCTTAACCCAAGACATTACAACAGCACAATATCATATTGAACTCCTGAAGCAAATTTCCGAAAGAGTCGACCTTCAAGTATCTTTTGAAAAGATGGACCTGCAACAAACAACCACCAAAATTCATGGAGACGAAAATGATATGAGTATCACAATTTAAATATCTTGGTGAAACAATTCAGAAAAATGAGCTCGAAACAAAAGCCAATGAAATTACGTGCCGAAAGGTGGAAAATGCATACCGACTAACCCAAAACATCTACAACTAAAATGTACCTCCAAACACACAAGAGTAAGACATTACAATACAACCATTAAACCAGAATGTCTTTATGGATCAGAGACGCTAATTTTGAACTGGTAACCATACATTGAAAACAATGAGAGAAAGGAACGCAACATCATAAGAAAATATTTAGGCCCAAAACCCGCCGACGAACAACACTGACTCAGAGGCAGGCAGGAGATGAGAAAATACACAAATATTCATAGTGGCATTAGGAAACACAGGTCAAGGTTCTATGGAAATATTAAAAGAAAGGGCCCAGACAGACTTACAAAACAAATAGGCGAATTCTACGAAAACAGGAACAAACACAGTGAAATGGATTGGCGAAATCAAAACCGATTTGCAACAGGCAGGAATTACACCAGCAGATCTCCAAAACAGGGTAATCTTTAGATCCAGAATTCACAAATGGCAAGTTGTCCAAAATAAGCCTGGAACAACCTGGTCTGAAGACAGAAAGGAAGCCCATAACACAAGAATGAAAGAAATATGGACACGAAGGAAGGCACATGCACATGCAGTCCGTCACTCCACCTTTTCCTTGGTCTTCCCGGTGGCCTTTTCCCTCTGTGGAGAAAAGCCTTCAGCTACAGAGGCCATGTACTGTATGTATTCCCATTGTGAGATATGCCCTGTCCACAATAGACGTTTACTTCTCATCCGGCTTGTAATGTTTGGATCCTAATCGATTTCCTCCATCTCACGACTGTACCATATCCGCCACTCCCCAGCTACCGCGTCCTTTATCATTCAGAAGATCTTGCGCAAAATTTCCCTTTCTAAAATGATATTATGCAATAATAATAGGAAAAATCAAGGGCTATTAAAAATACCCAGCAATCCAGAAAGGAGTGAGGCAAGGCTAAAGTTGGTCTCTTATCGTTTTTATATAGAGCAGACGGTAAAGGAAATCAGAGGAATTTCGAAAGGAATTCACAAACCAAGGGGAGGAAATCAAAACTCTGAGATTTGCCTATGATATTGTTACTTTATCTGAATCTGCAGAAGACCTGGATAAATCGCTGAATGACATGGGCATATTCTTTGAAGAAGGAGTACAAGATGAAAATAAATAAGTCCAAAACGAAGGTAATGGAGTGCAGTCGAACGAAGTCAGGTGATGTAGGAAATATTAAATTAGGAAATTAAGTCTTAAAGAAAGTAGATGAATATTGAGTAGTAGAATAATTAACGATAGCAGGAGTAAGAAGGTCATAAATAAAGAATATAGGAGCTTTTGAAATGTGGTGTTTCAGAAGAATGTTGAAGGTGAGACGGGTAAATCGAATCACGAATGAAGAGATACTGAATATTATTGGTGAGAGGATTTTTCTAAAATTTGACGGGAAGAAGAGATAGAATGATACGTCACATCTTCAGACACCCAGGAGTTGTTCAGTTGGATTTGAGGGAAGTGTGGGCCGTAAGAACGGCAGAAGTAGACCAAGGTATGAATATGACAAGCAAATTAGAGTAGATGTAGGATGTAGTAGTTACGTAGAAATGAAAATATTAGTAAATGATAGGGTGGTATGGAGAGCTGCATCAAACCAGTCTATGGACTGATGACTCAAACAATAAAATTGCGAATAAGAAACAAAAATAAACTGAAATTACAGCGTCAGTTTCAGTGGAGGCAATAGTATCATTGTTTATGCATTTAGTCCCTATGATGTGTGGTACAGAGTTCGATAGCTGCAGTAGCTTAAGTGCAGCCAGTATCCAGTATTCGGGAGATAGTGGCTTCCAACCCCACTGTCGACAGCCCTGAAAATGGTTTTCCGTGGTTTCTCATTTTCACACCAGGCAAATCCTGGGACTCTATCTTAATTAAGGCCACGGGCGCTTCCTTCGCACTCCTAGTAGCCTTTTCCTGTCCCATCGTCGCCATAAGACCTCTCTATGTCGGTGCGACGTCTAGCAAATTGTAAATAAATAAATAAATAAGTAAATAATAAATAAATAAATAAATAAATAAATAAATAAATAAATAAATAAATAAATAAAAGTCGAAGTGTTGTTCATAGTGACGGCTGCCTGGAATTGGCTATCAGCTATCACAGCAACCCCACACGTCTCTGGAAAGGCTAGAAAATAAGGAGTGATGTAATTGACGTTGCTTTCCTCAACAAAGTAGAATTTGACATCATATTTTATTTTGTCGAATCTATGGAAACACACACACACACACAGAACAACTAAGTTTAAGAGCCATATTTCCACACGATTCACCTCAGGGTTTGATGGATAAGGAATGACATTATTAGCATCACTCATACCTCAGGCACTTTAATATTGTCAAAACCAAGGATGAGACTGAGACAAGTCAGAGAAAGTAACAAACGTGTTGTATAAACTACAGTATACGGCACGGGAGGTGGATCAGGGCTTAAGTAAGAATATGCAAATAAATTAATTTGTTAAATGAATCAATCAAATCTTATTTGCATGACCCACTTAACACCACAAAGTAACAGCCACTGCGGACGTTACTAGACAAACTTGGCAGCTCGGACTGCTGAAGGCCGCACTCCATTAGCACATCCTATGACCTACTCTCTTCTTACGACAGTATGATGTGTGCTAGTGATAAATGAAAATAGTGTGAAGTTTCATTTCACGAAGTGTGTTTACTATAACTATTTTCGAATGCAGCGACATACAGGATGTAACAGAAATATACGGACAAAGTTAAGAACGCTGGTGGAATCGGACTGGCGGAGAATATAGTTTCTTTTCGAGAAAATACGGGCACTTTGTTACTTCCGGGCGCGCCAGAGCACAAGGCGCTGCTTTAGGGAAGAGAAGGGAAGGGAGGGGAAGTGGGGTGTATGAAGGAGACAGAGATAATGCGCGTTCTATTCGCACAGGATTGTGCCTGTCTCTTACAGGCAATATCCACAGTTCGTAACTGCACATACAGTAATTAAGACGCACTTGTCAGTCAACGAATGCACCAGATCGTTTCTCCCCTCGTCTGTTGGTCACAGTGAAAAATGAAAATCCACAGCCTGTTTCCAGTCATTCGATCGGGTCAGGAGTGGAGCCCCATGTAGGGGCGACGATATGAATTTTGCCGAAGCCTGTCGCACTCGTCTGAGGCAATGATTAATGAATGTTAGATGAAATGAAATGATTTTGGCGAGTATTGCTGGAATGAATTATGGCAGGGAAAACCGGAGCACTGGGAGAAAAACCTGTCCCGCCTCCGCTTTGTCCAGCACGAATCTGACATGGAGTGACGGGGATTTAAACCACGGAACCAGTGGTGAGAGGCCGGTGCGCTGCCGCCTGAGCCACGGAGTCATATCCTCTGTTGGTCACAGTAAAGTTCTTTATTATTTAACATGCTCGGAGATGCAACGCTGACGCCCCATGATTGTGTATTCCTTCACTCACAACATTGTAAATGAAATGTTGAACGAAGGAAACAATACGCCAATGGTTTGATTACAGTAGATGTTCAGTATGATCCTCTCCTACTTCGCTGCACGGTGTGGTAGTGTTCAGGATGTGTGGTGTGGCACGAACGCCCGTATTCTTGGTACGAGTTCGTCTTCTCTTTTTACGGGGTTCGCATAGTAGTCAGTGTGAGCAGAACAAACTCTATACTTCCTACTCGGGCTGGGAAGCGACTGTGACAAACGAACGAGAAACTTGTGCATTACCTCTGTCTCCCACTTCCCACTTCCCCTCCCTTCCTCTGAAGCACAGCAGCAGGCAGCGGCTTTAGCTCTGGCAAAGCAAATGCGGCAAGTTCGTCAATTTGAATCGCGCGCCCGTGAGTAACAAATTAAGCTCATTTTCTCTGCCAATCGGATTGCATCATCGTTCTTAAAATATCACGAAGATATAGATATAGATCTGATACTCCCTGTATACAAGTGGGATCATAAGGTAAGAATGATCTGTCAACCTCCAAGTCTGTAGTGAAGCTTGAGAGAAGACATCGTAAGGTGTTGTGTGGAAGTAAAGTATTTTATATGATTTCAAAGTAGACTATCAGCGGTACTGAAATTCGCGTGCAGCGAACTTGGCGTAATGAAGCCTTGCTTATCATCGCAAGCAAACAGCGGTTGTTGTCGCCGGGAATGTCAGGATGAGCGAAGAGAACTCAGGTTTCCCTGGTCGTCCGATCTGGGATGAGCAGGCATTGCAACATGCGTCTAAAAAGCACCTGGCTTGAGCAACTTTACACTGGTTTTCCTCAGTGTTTCTTATGTCCTAGAGTGAAATGTAGTCTGTTTTATTGCTATTTCAGGAAATATATGTTAACTATACATTACGTAAAGCTTGAAACAGGTGTCTTATGTTATGTCACTTGTGTGGACTTATACATGATTTAGAGCAGAGGTGCTCACACTGTGAGCGGGCGATGAGTGTAAGCTACGTTATAGTTACGTCTCAAGCCGCGAAGTTTGGGCGAAGTTCTCCCAAACACACGTGATATCTGCGGAGATACGCGAGTTTGAAATGGATGCATAAATGCACTCATTCTCAATTTTCCTTGTAAGAAATAAGTTCTTTATGTTCATTGCAGTTTATGTATTTTGACCGGATACAATAAATAGTTAGACCTACAACCTCAAACAATGTACGTAATGAATTACAATTTTCACTATTAAATTTTAAGAGGTACTTTAGGACCATTTCTAATATAACACAGAGTTAAAGTGGATAAGCTGTGGTTGCTTGCGTTTAAATTATCTGATAAACTCATCAACAATTCAATCATGCTTAACGGGAATAAATTCAGTGAGGTTATTTATTTGAAGGCATACCTGGTAGATACATTTACTCCCTCCTCATTATCATGAGACGCCTGATAAGTTTTAAATACTATTTCCATTTTCAGTTAACAACACAACAACAATGTACAAAATCAAGCCGTAATGTTGTTTAATTTTGTAAATATATTCCTTTCAGCTGAATGAATTTTACTTAAGAAATGGAAATACTGTCGTTGTCATTTAAGGAATTATAAATCGTAGCTTTTACGCTTAAACCATGTACCTTTGTACATTGTAAACCAAAAATTACAACGTGTTAGTTTTCTTTGAATGTATAAATATGAGAAAATAAGATTGACTGTTTACATCGAGCCCTTTATAAATCAAACAGGAATATCTTGAAAAGGTTGGTTTTCTTGCAATTATAGCGTTTTTTTTCCTTGTCCTATCCTCGTCCCTAGATGGGTCTTCATTCATTACTTTCCTGACCCAGTCGAATGACTGGAAACAGGCTGTAGATTACCGCGTAGGACATGGCGTTTGTATGTAAAACAGCTTGTTTTGTTTCCTCGCCATAATGTAGCGCACTGACCACAGCGAGACACAGGCACAATAAAACTGTTAAAAGATTAAATCTGTTTAGATGCGCGGTCCTTTACTAGGTGTAACTGAGAGCCGTGCAGGTAGCTGCTAGGCTGCACCTTCTGTCTCCTTTACCTGCTGCTCATTGAGTCGAATTGTGCCCGCCTTTGATTTGGATTGTACGTAACGAGCGAAGTTCAAGGTAACCATCTATTATAGCAAGAAGTAAAAGTAAACGTGAACTAATGGCAAAGGCAGAAAGGCATTCAAATCATAATGAAACCTAGTAAGAAAACAATGTGTACTATGAATTTTAAGACCTGAATCGCTAATTTCCGAATGCCCTACCTCCCAAAGAGAGGAAACGGAGCTTCAGATGTACATTATGTCTATGAAGGATTTATATTTAACAAACCTCTAGTACGGGCATTATTATTATTATTATTATTATTATTATTATTATTATTATTATTATTATTATTATTTCATGAAAGGCTATGTTACGTTCAGCTTACCCAGGGAAAATTCCTACGCTTCGCCACTGATCGAGGCAGACGTTTCCTGGGCAACGATAATCCGCTGGTGAATTGTACGCACTGACTTACCTCGTCCTCTTGAAACTCGTCTGATCTGACACTGTTGTTGGCCGGCAGAGTAGGGGATGAGGCAGTATACAATTTCTAATCAGAAGATTGCGTGTCAAAAGCCTGGGTTCAATTCAAAATCTCCCCACAATGAGGGCATATGAGGCTGTTGATGGTGATTCATCCGTCGGATGGTGACGTCAAGCCTTGACGAGACGCCTTGCTGCTGGTCGACAAGAGTAGGCAATGCACGGCCGGCGAACTTCGCCCTCTCCCTTCTTACTATCATATATCACGACATTCATTTGATCTCATTAACTCCGCTGGTCAGGAAGGACATCCGGTCGTAAAAAATTCGCTATGAAGATTCATCTCACTTCATATTGGACCCCATAGAGAAACGGGACAAGGTTTGGACATACATTCAGCTCGTCCTCTTGTAGTACGCGGTCTCCAGGTTTTCCGTAGTCTGTCAGCTCATTCTGTCTCGAGCCAGTTTTTACACTCTCCTCTACCGCTTGATCGTCAACAATCTAATCAGCCCGCTTCCATTTCCGCCATTTCTTTTAATGGATGTGCACTTTTAAGATATCCTGTCGGGGTTTTCTTCCCCTACCTTTGCTGTAAACCCCCCACCCCATCTTTTTATAAGGCAGCATTCGACAAAGTTTACTTATGCCGTGTCGGTGAAGTCTCACTATGTCGTAAGGTAATATTTGACAGACATGGAGCTCCTACGCTATTGGACCACGTGACTATTTATCCGCACTTTCCCTGAAACCCACAACTAACCCCATAACGGCCGTCCGCTGTTCGAACCTCCCCACAGTGTACAGCCAGCGAAACCGCGATTTCAATGGAATGGCTCAAAACTTCAATTGCACTGGTCGTCATCTACCGTAATAATTAGACGCATCAGGTTTTGGTTATGAATAATATGATCTTCTGAAGCTGAAACGTTCACTTAATGTTTGCTTGACGTCGCCTCTTTGCTGCTATTAACTGTAGGTAAATCACTACCATGTGCCATAGAGGCTGCCTCTGCCTCAATTCCGACGTTTCGGTTTTACTCTGATACATGGCAGAGTAAAGCGAAACACTCTTGCGCGATCTATGGCTCAACATTAATTTTGTGGAGAAATACATAGGCGTAACGTTCAGACCTCTACAGACTTCCACCGCAATAAATAAATAAATAAATAAATAAATAAATAAATAAATAAATAAATTCGCCCAAATACAATTACGCACAGCAGATATTAGATCACGATGTTTTTGTTTAATGAGTTTAAAAGATTATTTTTACTGATCGTAAGTAGAGGAATTGATGGTTGCATCTACGTACATTCATTAGTTTTGTATTGAGTCTAGCACTGTTTCTAATGCTTTCTGTTTCTTCCATGAAGCGACCTTTTTCGAAAATAGAACGTATAAAGAACTATCCAAGAAATGCTACCATCCAATACAGAACCAATGAACTCCCATTGAATATGATAGTAGTCGCATCATTAATATCTTTCTAAGAAAGCACGTCACATGCTCTAGTTTCGTTAGACTGCGGTGTGACTACAGTGAAGTTAAGATAATATACTGCACCCATAAGCGAATTTACCTAATTAATTTACAAATTAAAAGTTGAATATTTCGCATATGGGATACTACAGGAGGCTGGGAGTCCAGCAGTCACAAAGGAACTTTCTGGCGCCAGTCAGACGGCGAGTAAAAATCCACAAAACTCTCCTTAGAGCACGACCAACTTGTAAATCACCCTGAGTACTCCTTCCAATAAATTTTATGACACCGCCTAGGAGTGGCGACTTTCTGTTGGTTCTCACGAGAAAATCACGCGTCGAGGCCTGACCTACTTAGCTAGGACAAAAGGGACAACGACAATACCCGCCAACTCTTGGGAGGAAATGGAAGCATCCACGCTACGAAGGGCGCGAAAGTCTCAGCCAATCACAAAATTCTAAATTTGAATGAACTGTCACAGCGGGAATCTACAGGCAGTATTTGGCTATCTGAAGCCCGGTGTGGTGGTGAAAAAAACAGTGTCCTGATTTCGTTATAATATTTGGAAAATTTTCAGTGCGAATCTGTGGTTAATTAGTACCTAATTAATAAAATTTAACTTCACACGGAGGGGTAAGTGTGCCCAGAAGAATGAGCTGTCATGGCAGGATGGAGCCATTCACCGGAAGAAAATAACACCAGTGACGCGCGCCGTCGTGTGGATTATCCTGTGATCATTTCCCACGACGCAATATTACATGTAAGTCAGACCGAAATTAGGGAGTTTTGTACATAAATCTTGAAAACCTTAACCTACGGATGTACGATAAAGTGCTCCCGAGGGCTAGATCATTACGCCACATCCCTTCCACGGAACTATTTTCTAGGTGGGGGAGAACTCTTTACAAAACCCAGCGACCAGGGGGTTGAATTCTCAGTTTCTTCAGAATTCTCAGTGAAACTTCAGTTTGACAGTGCGAATCAGAGCGACAGTGTGACAGAGAGTGACAGCTAATTTAGTTAGTCAGCTTTACTTTTGGCTGGTAAGAAAGTGATTAGAGACACTTGTAGGCATTTTGAGAAGGCCTTGTATTATTTCACTTGGGAGAGTAACATTTCAGAAATGAACACTTTAACAAACTTTTGCTATTTATGCAGAAACAACAGACAAGAGCTACACTTTCAACACTTGGCTTAAATAAACTCACATTACAAGTCGAGAGGAACAAGTCCATGTTTTCAGCATAATTACATAAAACCTCTCTAACCCACGGGTAGTTTCACATTTGTTATAAGCATAAATTTCTCCACGACATTGGAACTGTATTTAGCTTGCTTTTACCGTGTAATAAACTGTTTGGCAAGCGAGATGTTTACGGGGAGAAACTTGTAAAGGCAGACGGGGAGGAGAATGACTTTTCTTTAATGAAGGCCGCAGTGAACAAACAGTTATGTCCCGTTGGGGTTAATGTTCGATAAGCTGTGTGTGTAAACAAAAGCTGAGAGACCGGTGTGTAGACCAACAGGTGATTTCCAGGCAGGTAGCGAGACGACCGTCTAACTTCACGACAGGAGTCTGCAGTGGCATCGTCTAACCTTCACTGGAGTGCGAGAAATGCGAGTGTTTTTATGTCAACGTAAGCGTGTGTTACGCCATGGCAAATATGTGTCAAATTTGCGTGTGTAAAAATTTGGAATACCACATCAGCTTGAAGATGGAATCCTAAATTCACCATGACCGAGGCCGGAGGGTGAGACAGCATGCCTCCATCACACAGGTATGAGCATCAATAAATAATGTAAATAAATATGTAGGACCGTGACTAATCGATGATCAATGTAGCTTAAAGTAATAGGTAGGATTGTAAATAGTTCACATTTTCTTTTAATAATCATAATTATAACTATAATAATAATAACTATAATAATAATAATAATAATAATAATAATAATAATAATAATAATAATAATAATAATAATAATAATAATAATAATAGGGTTATTTGTGCATTTCGTTTAGGTAGATGTTGTTTGCGTGTTCTGTAGTATGTCACTTTGACAGTTTAGGAAGCTATGATATTTGATCTATGAGTGTAATGCCGTTTTATAATTAATTATAATATTCATCATGTTATTACATCGTTGGTTTTGAGTCATATTTGTTGGAGTTTTGATCTTGTAAACGCCGCCTAGATGATTTTAATGTTTATTTTTGCTATTTTGCGCTTACAGCTTGTTTTATGTTGTGTATTTTGCGACGATTTTTTTTTTGGTAGACGCGAGTGTTTACTTCCGTGTAGTTGCGGTTACACATCTTTCAACATCTGTGTTTTGAGAGGCAATCTCGTCACTTTTTTTTATTTTATATAGAAACAGTGAGTGCTAGGAAGCCATTGATGAGTCAGCTCTGATATTTTGTGATATGTGAAGCAGAGAATGATCAAGAGATCGAGCTAGATGATTCATATCCCTGATGATCTACGTTGATGATGGAAATATGATATTTGGACCATGTCATGAACTGTCGTAAGAAGCCGTAATATGCACGACAGATATTTTGCCCGCCGGATACGAGCGAGGCCGTGTTGTGAGAATAATGAATAATAATGACGTCGAGAATTAATGAGTAAAGAGAATTGTGAAATGAATAATTTAACCAAGAGTGTTAAATGTGTTACGACATGGGTTATGATTGTAGGCAGAAGCCTGTATTTGTTTAAATAATTCCAAGGAAAGTAGATGCTCGGCAAATATGCTAGCCATTGTACAATGTGAGCAGAGCGACGAGTCAATGTGTTTTTTTTTTAATAATTATGTAGAGTCATGGATGACATGAAATAACAGTAATTATTGTCCACAAAGGTTAAATAGTATCATGTCCAGACATTTATCGTCTGAGGTTAGAGATTGCCGTCAAATTCACAATATTTATATTTTGCTACTCGCAGCGGGGTATATTTTTATTGAGACTCCGATTTTATTTTGCGCATTCCATCCTTATTAATTTCCAGTAGGCCGCGATGGTGGGATCTAGTTTAATTTATTTTATTTCTTTATGAGTGTACTTTATTACCGTTTATTTGTAGGACGTAAGCGTATGTGAATTATTTATATTTGATTTGATGTAAATAGATAGGTGTAGATAGGCTAGTTTTGTTTTCTGTATTTTCTTTGTCGGAGCAGTGTTTCTCCATTTAACAGATTTAATGATGTAAATAAGATTTCAGATGTTAGGTTAATGGATCGTCGATTAAGTCACAGTCGAAACGATAGTAGTGGTATGCTCATACCAGGCATTTAAGTAATTACCAAACTTTTTAAAATCCACTACATTTTATTTAGAAATGAAGCGATCTTTAATAAACCAATTGTATAAAACTGCCGCAATGAATGAGGTAAACAAGATGGCATCTGCCTCCATCTAGTGGTGGTACCACAAATAATGAGTTGATAATGAAATGCAGTTAGCGGCAAATTCAATAGAAATTTTAATGTACAAGGATCGCTGTCATTTGAAATGTTAACATCAGGCACTTGGCCTAATCTTTTGGATTATTTTTAAGCAGTCCAGTCTATCACAGGTATGCAAGTGAAGTTTAAAAATTAGATGAGTGGTTGTAACACTCAGATTGATGTTTCAATAATTTATTTGTTTAATCATGAGGTGTTTGAATAAGACAGTGGTTATGTGGTAAATGAAGGGTGATGTTCATGGTTGTTTTTCTTCGAATTATTCCTTATGTGATACACTTGGTTAGTGCAGTGCATGATTATTTTAAAGTGAGGTGTTTTCCCAAATGAGCCACATGTGATAAATATTTGATAACTCCTATGAGTCAGTGGATTTGATGACGTAACTAATTATTTTATTATGATTCAACTATTTTAATTTAGTTTGGAGAGATATTTTCGACGTAATATAATTCTGTATTTCAAGAAGGTGGTCTTTCTGACCAGAGTTTTAATTGATTCACGTTATCAACTTGAAGACAGTGTCAACATAGTCTGGAATATATTTTAATTAATGTGTTTGACCTTCAGTCAGTTATTAGGCAGATTATGGTGTTTTTTGTAAGGCAGATCCTCAATCTTTAATTTTCTTAGTCTCATTTATTTCATTTGTTTACATTTTTTCCACTAGTTCAGTTTACGTTCATTTTTTTGGCACTTTGCATTTTTTTATTCAATAAATCAGTCTTTTATTTAAATTTTAATTCAGTCTTTGGGTACCGTCATTTTTAGTTAGTCTACCCCCTCTTTTCATTTCCTCACTCCTGATCGACGGGTGGCCTCTCTTCGGGGATAGCGGACGGTCACGACTGAGGAAGAAGAGTCTACATGCAGCGGTGAGTATGATTTACATGTCATTTATTACAGGAGCAGCCGGCGCACAGAAGAAGGAAGAGTTCACCGCAGTTGTTGCCTTGAAAAGGGCACAATACAAAACCATACATGTGGTCATTTATGCTGTATTTCAATCCCTTTCGATTTTTAAAACAAAATCTATTAATTTCTTTCATGTTATCTTTCAAGCCGGAGCGAAGCACCAAGGAAATACTAGTCACTGTTGACGGTTTGTTCCCCAGGCACAGCATGCGTAAGAATAACACCCTGGTGAAATGAAATGTCGTATGGTTTTTAGTGCCGGGATATCCCAGGACGGGTTCGGCTCGCCAGGTGCAGGTCTTTCTATTTGACTCCCGTAGGCGACCTGCGCGCCGTGATGAGGATGAAATGATGATGAAGACAACACATACACCCAGCCCCCGTGCCATTAGAATTAACCAATTAAGGTTAAAATCCCCGACCTGGCCGGGAATCGAACCCGGGACCCTCTGAACCGAAGGCCAGTACGCTGACCGTTCAGCCAACGAGTCGGACAACACTCTGGTAGTCGTATGCCGCAAAGAACATAAAGCTTCGCCTGACTGGGTTCAAGTCGAAATTTCTGTGGGCGTGAGGAACCTGGGTGACACCATTCATTCGACTGACGCTTTAATTCAGGCTTGTGCCCACGTCTCATCAATGGCGACAATACGCTGCAGAAATGCGTCTCCTTCATTGCGGTGTCTGTCCAGCCAGTGCATACCGGTGGCATTTCTGTACGTTGGTTAGTTGACGTGGAACCCTCATGTGAAGACATTTCATCACTATGTGCCACACGTTTGATGACTGAGACGAACGTCTGCGGATAATTCCCGCACAGCCCATCTCGGTGGCCCATGGGAACGAGACAATCCACTCACGATGTCAATGTGATCTTGACGGCCGACCTGTCCGGTGCAACGCGCAGTCTCATTCCGACCCGCACGAAACGCCTTGACCCATCGTGCGACCGTCTGGCCACAGGCTTCACGTAATCCTCCATAACATTCTGATGCATTTTGTCATGGGCAACCTGGATTTCAATCCACGAAAGCTGATCACCTTTTGAAAGCATGCTTTAGAGCGGTGAAATAGACACTCTTCACTTCAACGCCACACGCCAACAACACTCCCAGCTGGCTGCCCGTCACCTGACCGTTCCCATGCCCGATCTCCTGCGGGTATCTGGACTACTTTATTTACGGCCCTCGTATACGAGTGAGGTTGACTGGTTTTTCTAGGAGTAGGAAAATTCACAGCATGAAAATAAAGTTGGAATTAAAGAGGGCAAATTGGTAGAAATATTCATTTATAGGACATTATTTAAGAATAGACTAGGTAAACAGCAGATGGGGAACATACCAACCGGGTGACTGCCCTTAATGCATCCAATCAATCAATCAATCAATCAATCAATCAATCAATCAATCAATCAATCAATCAATCAATCAATCAATCAATCAATCACTACTGATCTGCATTTAGGACATTCGCCCAGGTGGTAAATCCCTCTCTTGTTTTTCTAGCCGTTTCTTAAATGATCGCAAAGAAATTGGAAATTTATTGAATATCTCCCTTGGTAAGTTACTCCAATCCCTAACACCCCTTCCTATAAACGAATATTTGCCCCAATTTATTGTCTTAAATTCCAACTTTATCTTTATATTGTTATCCTACCTACTTTTAAAGACACTACTCAAACTTATTCGTCTACTAATGTCATTCCACGCCATCTCTCTGCCGACAGCTTGGAACGTACCACTTAGTCGAGCAGCTCGTCTCCTTTCTCCCAAGTCTTCCCAGCACAAACTTTGCACGTTTTTGTAACGTTAGTCTTTTGTCCGAAGTCTGTTTTTTGCAATTCTCGAATCATACACTGGGACCATACTCTAGTTGGGGTCTACCGGAGACTTATATGCCCTCTCCTTTACATCATTACTACAACCTCTAAATACCCTCATAACCATGTAAAGAGATCTGTACCCTTTATTTACAATCATATTTATGTGATTATCCCAATGAGGATCTTTCCTTATATTAACACCTAGATATGTACAATTATCCCCAAACGGAACTTTCACCCCATCAACGCAGTAATTAAAACTGAGAGGACTTTTCTTATTTGTGAAACTCAGAACCTGACTTTTAACCCCGTTTATCATCATACTATTGCCTGCTGTCCGGCTCCATGGCTAAATGGTTAGCGTGCTGGCCTTTGGTCACAAGGGTCCCGGGTTCGATTCCCGGCAGGGTCGGGAATTTTAACCAACATTGGTTAATTTCGTTGGCACGGGGACTGGGTGTATGTGTCGTTTTCATCATCATTTCATCCTCATTACGACGCGCAGGTCGCCTACGGATGTCAAATCAAAAGACCTGCACCTGGCGAGCCGAACATGTCCTCGGACACTCCCGGCACTAAAAACCATACGCCATTTCATTTCATTGCCTACTGTCCATCTCACAACATTATCTAGATCATGTTGCAGTTGCTCACAATCTAGTAACTTATTTATTACTCTGTACAGAATAACATCATCTGCAAAACGCCTATCTCTGATTCCACTGTTTTATTCATATCATTGATATTTATAAGAAAACATAAAGGTCCAGACCAGTGCTGACTGATATATTTGATACTGACCGAGTATACCGGTTGCCATGGTTACAATAATGTCGTGGAAATTGATTACGAGCCTCCTCTAGACCTCAAGTGTACCAACATGAAAGACGAATGTATCAATCACCACTTAATCATCAATGATCTCCATTTAGGGCAGTCGCCCAGCTGGCAGCTTCCCTATCACTGGTTTGCCTTCGCTTAAGTGCGGCCAGTATCCAGTAATCGGGAGATAGTGGGTTCGAACCCCACTGTCGGCAGCCCTGAAAATGGTTTTCCGTGGTTTCCCATTTTCACACCACGCAAACGCTGGGGCTGTACCTTAATTAAGGCCACGGCCACTTCCTTCCCACTCCTAGCCCTTTCCAGTCCTATCGTCGACATAAGACCTATCTGTGTCGGTGCGATGTAAAGCAACTAGCAAGTGCTGCTGGAAGTATGAAAAATCTATCAAGACATTGTAAAACTACCAGCCTCTTGATGAATGAACTACGAACACATTTATTAGCAGTGTATAGGCTCAGAAATAAAGTACTGCTTGTGTCCTTGATATTATTATAAATTTAAGATTAAGGTACTGCCTTTAACATGTGACACTGGGCGTTAATGAGTTAATCATAAACTGACAGTGAGTTAACAATTCTGAGAATTTAATCTTAAGAGGAAATGCGTCGTGAAATTCCCTTGAACGTGGAACTGGAGCGAGCTGGACGTATTCTAGTCCAGCCTTGATAAGAAGGTGAACAAGAGCGGTCCGCCCCACCTGAACTTTACTGCTGAGCGAGCAACCCGCACAGCGCAAGGACAGCCACTAACGGAACTCAACCCGGATACCGCCATTGCACACTTCACTCCTTTACCAGCTCAGAACACAGTGTCGATCCTCTCTAGTGCCACTTCTGATTTCAGTAGATACATGCTGCATTTTGCAGGAGAGGATTTTTTCAAATTTGTCCCTGAATCGGTGCATTCACTCTTGTGAGGGATAACATTCCGAACAACTATCAAGAAGCAAAGAACGTCCTCAGTTTGAAGAAACGAGCAAGCCGAAGGAGAGAGTGTTAGGGGTGGGGAGGGCCCCTCTTACTACAAGCTTTGGCGGGGACAAGTGGGCCGGGATAGCGATCGCTATTTAACCCTTCACGTTCCGTACCACGATCTTCTGTTGCGCTCCTCCGCAAAGTATTTATTCTAGGAATAGCGAGATTTTAGTAACTCTTGGACGATAACACATCTATTTATCCCCAGCCGTGTTGCCCACGGACATGTACACAATTTCAATTTCGTTCAGTACGATATTTTCGATATTACATATTTTCGTCCTCCTTGTCCACTTTTTAATACTAACCTGCCAATAATTATACAATATATTTCAGATAATCTCCGTTTAAATGTTTATGTAGAACAGACAGTAAACGGAATGTCCGACCCATTGGCTGAATGGTCAGCGTTGAGGGTCCCGGGTTCGATTCCCGGCCAGGTCGGGGATTTTAATCACATCTGTGTTTTTCCCAACACTTGCCTCTTCATATTCATACAACACAACACACTACACTACCAACCACCACAGAAACACGCACGCATAAACGCATCCCTCCGTGTAGGGTTGCGTCAATCCACAAGTTCGACAAAGTTCGCACCGGTGACCGCAAAGATGTGGAAAAGCGGTAGAAGAAGAAGAGACGGTAAAGGAAATCAAGAATAATTTTATAAATTAAAAAATGTCTCAGCATCTTAATCTTAACAAAGGTTCAAGCCTACCCAAAACGGAAACAAGTAGAAAAAATTAGTCCCAGAGAATCGAACAAGTCCATAATGTTCGACGGAGCGTAAGAAAACCTAGACGGCCAAGCGCCATCTAGTCTACGGAGATAAATGCGGCCGAAAACATTCAATATGGTGTCACCGAATCGATGGGGATTAGAAATGGAATGACTTCACAACGTTCGTAAGAAGAGAGCCCCAAAAAAACCGAATCGCGCAAAACCGTAACTCTGAGTATTCACTTATTTCTAGATCCTGGAAGTTCAGGAAGTAATAAGTTCGAATACAAACTTACTGTACCGAGTAATAAGTACACAGCAGCCCGGGCAGCAGTCCTGTTATGAGATTTGCATAAACAGTAGGAGCGCTCGGCCTCTAAGAACTTCCAGAAGCTCGCTACATTACGGAAGAACAGGCTACCTGGCACTTTATAATTTCGCATTTTAACCTATTACAGCTTAAGTGGTGGGCAACCATGCTCTATTTACATTAATCAGAGGGAAAAATTGGAAGGGACGGGCTGAGTAGCTCGGACCGTAGAGCGCAGGCTTTCTGAGCCTTCATGGCAGGTTCGATCCTGGCTCAGTCCGGTGGTATTTGAGGGTGCTCAGATGAGTCATCCTCGCGTCAGTAGATTTACTGGCACGTAAAAGATATCCTGTTGAAGAAAACTACGGCACCTTGATGTTTCTGAAAACCGTAAAGGTAGTTAATGCGTTGTAAAAACAAATAGCATTATTACAGAAAAGGAAGGGCTCGATACTTCGAAAAATAAAGGTATCGGCCAATATCTCAACAACTTGTTTGAATCATATGGCATTAGAAAATGCTCGACCAACAGCACAAAATTTAACACTGGGCACTGTTTCAAATGCAGTACCTTACTATAAATCGACATTTTATTGATTAGACTAATAAAATCATATTATTTTATTTTAATTCCAAAATAATGGCCCTTCAAGATATTTTATTCCTTGAGTAGATGTAGAAGATAGGCAGCAGTTACCACACCATATGGCGACACTGAATGTTTTAAGTTTAAAAAGGGTGTCCGTCAAGACTGCATTCTTTCACCATTCGTTTTCAATCTTCATATAGAAATAACTGTGCGGAAGTTAAATTTAGAGGAATTCGACATTGGCGTGAAGATTTGAGGAAGAACTATAAACAAATTGAGGTTTGCTTATGATACAACTCTGCTGGTAGAAACAGAAGATGATCTAGAGCTTTTTTAATTTTTCGCCTCAAAAATGAAAGTGAAAACATGGACCTCTATCTCAATATTAAAAAGAGCCAAGTTATGACTACTGATGAGTGTGGTATAGTTTATCTAAAGCTAAATGTGGAGTAGATAGAGAGTGTAGAGGATATTATGTTCTTGCGAGCCAAAATCAAAGTGGAGATTGCGGTGCTTAAATTTAAAGACGGATTTCGCTTGGACAAATCGCTATGATGACTATGTCCCCGACCTGGAAGAGCAGAGATATCAGTTCGACTACTAAGAACGGATTAATCAGTGCGATATATTCCCATTGTTCATGTATGGATGCAAGAGCTGGACGCTGAAACAGACAGACAAGAGGAAGATTGACGCTTTTGAGGTCTGGTTTTGACAATGACTCTTACGAATACCATGAACTACAAAAATCACCAGTAAGGCAGTTTAGAGCGCATTAAGCCCCGTATGTCATTGGTTGGTATGATTATGAAGTCGAGACTTGCATACAAAGAAATACAAGAGCCACGAAGGGCGTGAAAATGAAAAAATCCCCAGGCCTCTTGACCTCATACCGTCGAGGTCAGTAAAGAATAAAAGTTGACCGAGGGAGGTCGGATAGGATAGATGAAAGTGAGAAGCCTGGCACTAGAAAGTGGAAGCAATTCAGGCAACGGGCCGGTGGTCGCCAGCCCACGCTCCCAAGTTAATAGCCCCTAGGGCCTCTGTTAATCACCTCGTACGACAGGCAGGGGCTACCATGACTGTTGATCCACTGCTCTCACCTACAGGGGTATTACAGCTTGAACATGCGGCCTCTATTTATTTGTAACATTCAACGAACAAACAAACAACTTACAGCCGTAGATTCGACGCGTCCCCTGCACCTTTTTACATCGGCAATAAACATCCCGCTACCTGTTATCAATAGCGACCGCTCTAACATGTTTGTGAAAGTGCAATTTGATCTTAGTTTTCTCTTGTTAGTGCATCATGAGTCCCTATCACCTTTATGTCACTTTAGCAACAAAACATTCTATCAAAACTAATTAACATAACACAAAAACTGGAACTTATTCAAAATTCGGAAATGGACAAGGTGACAATAGTGACCGCGCTGTGGATGTGACTGATAGCACCACGTTGCACTATTGTGACACAAAACTGATTACAAAGACGATTTGGTGACAAGGAACTTATACAGTGCCTTGAGGAACTGTTAAACTCTTCTCATAAACAAACATCGCGCAGTATTTTTAAAAATTAGCAGTGTTTATAATGCCTTATTGTGTTACCAACACATTTTCATTGAACGAAATTATCCGTGTTTTTCAGTATTTATTGCATACTCTCCCTTCATTAGCCACAAAACTAGGAGTTTATTGTATAAATAAAATAAGGAACCATACAGACGTGAAACTTCAGAAATATGGCCCAATATGGAAACAGAAAGTCATGCCTGTAAGCTCTTCGAACTGAACCTTGTAGTTACCTTGAACCCTGAAGGTTCTAGAAAAAACCGGATGTAGGCCACCCAAATGTGGCCTTAAACATTATTACTTTCCTTTTCATAACGACACCTTGAGAGTTAACAAACAAACAATATGCACCGAGTGGCCATAAACCACGGGAAGGGGTGTCCCATTAGAAAATGTGCCGTATATGACCCCTGAGCGTTGCAGCTATCTGCGGTGTAATTGAACAGTCTGTCACAGACACCAGTGTCGTGAAGATGGCAACACGTCGCGAGTTAACTGATCATCGGCGCATGGCGCATTGCGGAGATCACACGTGAATTCGGGTTTCCAAGGCCAGCAATGTCCAATATTGCAGAAAGAATGCTACCTCCAGCGTGAGCCGCCGCACGGGAAGACTAGAGGTGTTTAACGAACGGATATCACGTCGCTTCCGCAGAACTATACGGGCTTCTATGGGTCAGATCACCGCCCAGTTAAATGTTGGGAGTCAGGAACCCTTTTCTACCAGGACTGTAAGGAGGCAACTGCACCGCATAGGCTTCACCAGCCGACGACCAACTCGTGTCCATTTGCTGACATCTCGACACAGACCTCAACGACGTGCACGGGCCATGGAACAGTGGCGATGTGTGGTATAGTCTGATAAGTCCCGGTTACTGTTATATCGAGTTGATGGGCGCGTGAGAGTGTGGCGTATGTCCCATGAAGTCATGGATCCTGCGAGTCAACAAGGTTGTGTCCAGGCGGAAGGTGGCTCTGTTGTGGTCTGGGCGGCGTTCTTATGGTCGCAATTAGGTCCCATTGACCGCCTGTAAGGAGCGCTGACTGGTGCACGTTATGTGAATATTCTTTCAGACCATCTTCATCCCTTTCTGGCTCCGATGGTGATGCCATGTTTCAACAGGACGATGCGCCATGTCACCGCTCTCTGGTGGCACGCATATGGTTGGAGGGGCACTCCAGTGAAGTTACTACCATGGATTGTCCCTCCAGAACGATTTCAACACCTTGTAGAGTCGATACCTCGCCGTATTGCTGGCGTTTTGAGGGCTCGCGGACGAGCAACTCGTTATTATTAACATTACATTCAGTGTCTTCCCAAGACTTTTGGCCACTCAGTGTATATCAAATCCCTTATATTTTCTCAGAACTCTGCGTAAATTCCCAGTCATAAGATATGGGATTCCCCCTCCTCGGTACATTCAACCCGAATGACAAGTATTGACTACATACCACGGTATGAGAGCTACATGAGGAAATTTGGTTACTAAAATATTTTATATTACCTTGTAACCTTGAGAAATTTCTACTTGAAATCCCATTAACAACTGACGTGGCCCGTGCGGGGGGGTGGGTTCGAACCCACTCGTCCCCCGAAGGCAGAACTTGGCGCGGCCACTCCGTTCGGTCTCAAGGTCTATTGTTTCATAAAATGTAAATAACTTACAAATGGCGAGCGTGTGAATCCGGTCATATTTAGACTAACTTGTAAAAAAATAAGAATTTTACGTCGTCAGTTCTAACTCCGGGAAATTAAAGAAAACAAGTGGTTCTTGATAATTATTTTAAATTACGTATTGTTATGACTGTCGACTGTAACAAAATCACATCAGAATACAATGATGCTACTAAGAAATACGCACTTACAAGGAATGACATGTAAGATATTGATACTTAATATTATCTGTCAGCTCCTTGTGTAAACATAGCTCAGAGCTTTGCCTTCATTATATTTGCTACGTCATCTTTTAAATGTTTATACTGTATTTATTTGCAAAATGAAATTCAACTAAGTGGATACATTTCAATTTACTGTGTGACGTCACACAAGAAGGCGCCATAGCCTGTCTATCTCGTCAGCCATGGGTTTAGTACGTAATAAATATTGCTGGGTAGCACATATAATAAATAAACATGCATTATTGACGTCGTTGTTGAGTTTCATTGAATTAGACCGCGCATTTAGAGATTCTGTGCCAATCAAGGCTGCCTTATTCTTTGTTTAAAACAATTACAATTGGCATTACGTCGCAGCGACATAGATAGGTCTTATAGCGACGATGGGACAGGAAAGGCCTAGGAATGGGAAGGAAGCGGCCGTGGCCTTAATTAAGGTACATCCCCAGCATTTTTCTGGCGTGAAAATGGAAAATCACGGTAAACCATCTTCAGGGCTGCCGACAGTGGGTTCGAATTCACTATCTCCCGCATACTGGAATACTGGCCACATTTAAGCGACTGCAGCTATCGAGCTCGGTAGGTAGGTCTTATGGCGACTATTATTCTAATTTGACGCCACTATTGCGAGGATAAGAACACAGTACAATGCTTCCTTCTTAACAGAAATGACAGCGTTCATTTCCAAGTGAAAAGCGCATCGCTTATGAAAGAAGATAGTGCTAAAGTTTGAGGTAGTAATTAATTTTTGAGATGTCAGTCTGGGATACTGAAGAAAGCGTCCATTGAAACAATATAACCTCACATAAAAAGAAGTAATGCTGTATGAAGTACTCGGGGAACAAAATACCTTGAAGGACCATTTGTTTTGAATTAAAAGAAACTAATATTATTTTATTAGTTAAATCAATTTATTTTGTAAGGTACCGGGTACTGTATTTGAAAAGAATACCCCGTGTTAAATTTCGTGCTGGTGATGGAGCATTTTCTAACGTCGTATGATACAAACAACTTATTGAGATATTGGTCGTTCTGTGAAGAGGTGGTCACAAACCTGAGGTCGAAACAGCCATAATATTGAAAAGAAATAAAATATTGAAGGTAAAAGATCTAATAATGACGTTTTATTATTACGGCCTACTAGCAACTTTCACGGTTTTCGGAGACGCGGAAGTGCCGGAATGTAGTCCCGCAGGAGTTCATTTACTTGCCAGTAAATCTGCTGACACGAGGCTGACGTATTTGAGCACCTTCAAATACCACTGGACTGAGCCAGCATCGAACCTACCAAGTTGGGGCCAGAAGGCCAGCGCTTTAACCGTCTGAACCACTCAGCCTGGCAGTAAAAGGTCTTAAAGGAAAGATGCTGAGCGTGCAAATGTCACATACAGTTGATGCCCCATGATTGCCACATGCGTCTCAAAAGTTGTGAGACCCTAGAACAATTTATATACCAAAGTTAAGGTGTTTGCTAAGAGAGTCCCAGTAGAACCGATCCTATGATGAACCAGGTTTACATGATGTGATGCCAGTAGTACAGGTGACCTGAGGCTACTTGATAGGCAACACTTAGGGCAGATGTGTAGTGCAAGCAACATACACTGAGGGTGGAAGGGGAGCAAAGTCACCAGCACAAGCGGACACGAGAAAATGCAGTGAAAAGAAACGGCGGTAGGGTGTCACTATTGTAAGGGCATACGTGCACTTCCACGTCCTAATGACAATTATTCGAAACTGTAGACAGGCCGTGAAAGTAGAAAATTAAAAAAAATACCACTGCTCACAGAGAACACCAGTGTAAATTAATTTTCATAAAATGATTTTCACTCCGTATTGAATAGTTTTCAGGCCTCTCTTTAAAGTACAAAAAAACCGGGTGAGTTGGCCGTGCGGTTAGGAGCGCGCAGCTGTGAGCTCGCATCCGGGAGATAGCGGGTTCAAACCCCACTGTCGGCAGCCCTGAAGATGGTTTTCCGTGGTTTCCCATTTCCCCACCAGGCAAATGGCCTTTCCTGTCCTATCGTCACCACAAGACCTATCTGTGCCGGTGCGACGTAAAACAAATAGCGAAAAAAGCGAAAGTACAAATAATTATTTTTCTCTTTTGTATTAAAGGAAGTTCTTTTTTTTTACAGTTGCATTAATTCCTCCATAATTTTCGCTTGGGAATGTGTTCTATACAAGCCTAACAAAAATTGTCACAGCATAATGTTAATTAAACTTATTGTATAGCTTCCTTATTTCATTTTCAAAATGTAACTAAGAGTCAAACTGTTACAGTAGTCTTAGCATATTTGTGTATTTTTTTTCTCATTTTGAAAAGCGTCAGTCTCCATTTATTCCAAAAGAAATTAATTTAAATTTGGAACATGTAATATTGTGTAAGTATCATTTTCATGCCTGTCTCCATGTCTAAATGTTTAGCGGACTGGGCTTTAATCCAAGGGTTCCCCGGTTCGATTTACGGCCGGCATGGGGATCTTCAGCTTCATTGTTTAATGCCGATAGTTTGGGGGCTGGTTGTGTGTGCCGTCCTCAGCATTAGCATTCATCACAACCGAGTGAGTTCGTCGTGCGCTTAGGGGCGCGCAGCTGTGGGCTTGTATTCGGGAGATAGTGGGTTCCAACCCCACTGTCGGCAGCCCTGAAGATTGTTTTATCGTGGTTTCCCATTTTCACACTAGGAAAATGCTGAGGATGTACCTTAATTAAGGCCACGGCCGCTTACCTCCCACTCTATCCCTTTCATATCCCATCGTCGACATAAAACCTATCTGTGTCGCTATGACGTGGGTTCGAATCATCTATCTCGCGGATGTGAATGAGACATTTCCGGCCAGTGTTCCCCTATCTCAAATTGACATCCGTGCCCTTCTCCAGCATCCCTGGAAGTCTGTATTATTATCACGTAAACATACCATGCACAGACACTCACCAGAAGATGTCTAATAATTTTAATATTCATTTAGTTTTAATTTGAAATTAGTATTATTTTGAGGGTATGCTGGGTATTCTGCCCGAAGGCTGGTTTTATCCTCAACAGCTTCACCATCAGCTGTCACAGATGGCCTAGGCGTCACTGAAGGTGGTGGTGGTGATGATTATTGTTTTAAGAAGTACAAGTAGGCAACCATTCTCTACATAACACTAACCAGACAGAAAACATGAAAGGGGTCCGACACTTCGAAAAATGAAGGTATCGGCCAAAGAAAGGCGATGGCCTCAACGGGCATGAAAATAAAAACTCCCTATTCATCGAATGCTCCAATAGCGTCGGGGTTGGAAAAGAACATGAGTTGACCAAGCGAGGTTAGATAGTATAGATGAAAGCAATTCCAGGACTCAGCTAAAGGCCCTATGATCGCCAAACCACGCTCCCAAATTGAGAGCCCCTGGGGTTCTTACGGGAGGCAGGGGATGCCGTTGGCGTTATTGTACCGCCCCCACCCACACGGGTAAAGCGTGACTGCAGAGGCATTCTATGGAAATGAGGAGTGAGGTAGTTTCCCGTTGCTTTCATCTCCGAGCCAGAGGTTGTTATCACATATGTCTGCCACGCCCACTGAAATTTACGTACCAACCGACCTTATAAGTGAAATTTTCACATCATCATAATAGGGACTGGCGAATGGCGTTACTAGCATCGCTCGCACCTCAGTCACTTTGACACTGTCGAAGCCAAGGATGAGACTGAGACAGACCAATGTTGTGGCTCTTACCAGAAGACAAAGTGCACTGTAAACACCAAGTGTCGGCAGCAAAAGTACATAGTATGAGAATAGAGGGGCGCGGCTGTGAGCTTGCATCCGGGAGATAGTGGGTTCGAATCCCACTGTCGGCAGACCTTAAGATGGTTGTCTGTGGTTTCTCATTTTCACACCAGGCAAATGCTGGGCCTGTACCTTAATTAAGGTCACGGCCGCTTTCTTCTAGCTCCTAGGCCTTTGCTATCCCCAAGACCTATCTGTGTCAGTATGACGTAAAGCCCCTACCAAGAAAAAATGTATATTCATTGCTAATTGCAGTAGTATGAATTTGTATATAACGTATCATGCCATATTCTCTCTTTTGAATTTCATCCTCACTATGTATTCCCTGTAAAAGTGTTTAACGGAAACTCTTCCGTCTTCTTAAAGTCTATGCTTCAAATTCATCTTGTATTAGATCGATTCACTTTTTAATGGATGCGGAAAGGATGTTTTATTTTTCAACGTGACAAACATTAAAATGGAAGATTTTGATGAAATGCGATCATGTTTTATTTGTCATAAGTCGATTGTTCTATACATTATTCAGTTCGTGAAAGTTTGTAACTGTCTGGGGTCTTACCGATAAAGCTTAGCAAACTGACTGGTTTTAAATGGATCTCCTCCAAGGGTAATTGATACACTCGCAGCAGGAGTGCGGTTTATATCTGACTTGCGTTATCTGAGACTCTCGCTCTTAAATGTGTGAATGGAAACACAGGACTTACACGGTCTGATCTATGATATCAGCCCAGGACTGCGTGTTGCTGTCGCATAAGGCCCTCTATCCATGAGATTGAGCAGCAATTGTCAGGGTCACACGGGGGCGGACTCCGTTCACTTTAATATTTAATTTCCTCAACTCACGTACAAGGCCTTTCCTCCAAGGAGCTACTTTCACTACAAGCTGCACTTGTTCCTGTGGCGCTGCAACAACAAGGGTTATATCTCACTTCTGTGAAATGAAACTCCTCCAGTCATTTGACCGGGTCGGGAACGGAGTGAATGAAGCTTCCATCTAGCGGCGAGGATAGGAACTGTGCTGGCTGCCGAAGCCTGATTAATGACTGACAGATGAAATGAAGTGATAATACCGAGCTCGATAGCTGCAGTCGCTTAAGTGCGGCCAGTATCCAATATTCTGGAGATAGTGGGATCGAACCCCACTGTCAGCAGCCCTGAATTTGGTTTTCCGTGGTTTCCTATTAAGGACACGGCCGCTTCCTTCCCACTCCCAGACCTTTCCTGTCCCATCGTCGTTATAAGATCTGTCTGTGACGGGGCGACGTAAAGGAACTTGTAAGACATTCTTTTAGAAAATGAAATGATATTAGAGAGTGTTTCTGGAATGACAAGGAAAACCGCCGTACAAGGAGAGAAACCTGTCCCCCTTTCGCTTTGTCCAGCACAAATCTCGCATGGAGTGACCGGGATTTGAACCACGGAACCCAGCGGTGAGAGGCCGAGGCACTGAGGTATTGTAATTTTGGCCCACAGGATTTCCTCATCGTAGACATGTCGCACTGAAACAGTCCGAAACTCAAATCGACATCGTCCAACTGGAAGCTGTTATACTGAGAACAGGAGGTCAACGACCAGACAAGAACACCAAAATAATTTTATTGAGAATAAAATTCACCAGTAATCTGTATAATTAAAGTTATCATCATACCAACATGTTCATTATGGGCTCTTTTCTCTTTTTAAGTCTGCAAGTCTCTATGAGAAAACGAGCATACCTGCAATAATGTATTTACTGCCAGCACAATAACAGTGACATTCAACCTGCAGTCAGATCCCAGTATAACAGTTGCATCGTTCTCCTGGTATTCCCTCTTGAATCAGAAACCAAATGTATTTATTTATTTATTTATTTATTTATTTATTTATTTATTTATTTATTTATTTATTTATTTATTTACTTTCTTAATCGGTTTACCCTCCAGGGTTGGTTTTTCCCTCGGACTCAGCGAGGGATCCCACCCCTACCGCCTCAAGGGCAGTGTCCTGGAGCGTGCGACATTGGGTCGGGAGATGCAACTGTGGAGGATGACCAGTAACTCGCCCAGATGGTCTCACCTGCTATGCTTAATAGGCGCCTTGGTGGGGGATGGGAACGTTGGAAGGGATAGACAAGGAAGAGAGAAGGAAGCGGCCGTGTTCTTAAGTTAGGTACCATCCCGGCATTTGCTTGGAGGAGAAGTGGGAAACCACGGGAAAACATTTTCAGGACGGCTGAGGTGGGAATCGAACCCACCTCTACTCAGTTGACCTCCCGAAGCTGAGTGGACCCGGTTCCAGCCCTCGTACCACTTTTCAAATTTCGTTGCAGGGCTTGGAATCGAACCTGGACCTCCGGGGGTGGCAGTTAATTACACTAACCACTACGCGATAGAGGCAGACTATTTATTTATTTATTTATTTATTTATTTATTTATTTATTTATTTATTTATTTATTTATTTATTTATTTATTTATTTATCCAGAAAATTAAATTCAGAGGTTTCTGGTTCGATGCTCGTCCGGGTTTGGGATTCTAATAGTTTCTGTTCAGTTCTCCTGGCTTGGGGAGTGGGTGTTTGTGTCTGTCTCAAGACTTTCCTCTTCATCTTTACACAGCACCCCACATTACCAGCAACTGCAGAAACACCCAATAGTGATTAAAACCCTCCATATAACGTTGGCGTCGGGAAGGGCATCGCGCCGTAAAACAGGGCTAAATCCACATATTCTAACCAACAGGTGTGAGAAAAGCGGTAGTAGAAGACGTGAATGAAACTTTCATTGAAATCATGCTACGCAAAAATCTTTCATGTACTGTATGAAACGAATATGGAACACATGTTGAGAATGGAAATGAGGAATCAGTAGTGTTAGTAGGCTGCTGACCGCTCCATCTTCCTCCTCTATGGTACGCGAGTTTTGTTTATGGAGAGAGAGGTCCTCGCCATGTGTCGCAATATAACCTGTGGATGTTATTGAACCCTTCAATTCCTTTAAACTCCTTTACTGTGTTATGGGAGTGCACCAAGTGGTGGTGGTGATGATGATGATTGTCGCTTAATGGGGCCCAACAGATAGGTCATCGGCCCCTAATGGTACGTAATGAGACGAAATGCAATGACAATTTAATAGTCCAAACTCACCCACTGACCATAATTCAAAACGTAAAGCTGAAGATTGAATGGATGAATATGAATTTAAAATAATTAGCGGATCCAACTCGCAATATTTAAAGTTTAAAATAATTCCAAAATTAATCCACCAACTAGAATTTAAAAAAGAGACGACGAACTACGGTTATGAAGTTAAAACAAGCAGTGGATTCGACCCGCAATGCCCCACCTTCCCAGAAACTAAAAACTGAACAAGGGGCATCTTCCAAAGCACAATCCTGAATCGATGATGCTTGCTGTCTAAAGGGGTCCAAAATCCAGATTAACGGCGCTTATCACTAGGAAAGTAAGAAGCAGGGTATTTCTCATTTAGCTGTACTCATCATGAGTAACGTAGACTTACCGTGTTCCACACAATGTGGTACTAATCACAGGTAACGTAAGGCAGTGGTGTTCCGAATATAATGGTACTAATCACGGGTACTGTGAAACCCATACTAATTCGCCCTCTGTTGCTAGAGACAAAAATGATTAAATGTTTATCGTTACACTTGTACATTATTCAATAACTCACGAAGGCTGTCGGAAATAGTCAAACGAACTTGTAAGCTGTACCAATAACAATGGAATTCACAAACCTATTGTGTACCTAACATAGTGTTACTACTCGCAAATAAAGACGACCCATGGTGTTCCCCGCGTGGTGGTACTAATTACGAGTAGTCTCATGTTTCTAATTAAATAATTCCTTGGTCGTCCCTTTTAGTCTACAAGCAAGGGATACCGTGGGTGCATTCTTCGTCTGCATCCCCTACCAACAGGGTGTTACACGAAGTGAGCATGACTACTGATTGTAAAATTCATTCTCTCACTTGATGGTTTGTTCCTTATTTCTTTACAAACAGCCATCATCTTGTAACCTGATTCTACCTGTTCTTGAAATCCAGGAAATCAGATGCTACAAATTACTTAATCAAGAATCTTCCATCTTTAACAGCACTCTGCAAGGAGTTCCACACCATAGCCTACTGTAGCTTTAACAGCACTCTGCAAGGAGTCCCACGCCATAGCCTACTGTAGCTTTAACAGCACTCTTAAAGGAGTCCCACGCCATAGCCTACTGTAGCTTTAACAGCACTCTGCAAGGAGTCCCACGCCATAGCCTACTGTAGCTTTAACAGCACTCTGCAAGGAGTCCCACGCCATAGCCTACTGTAGCTTTAACAGCACTCTGCAAGGAGTCCCACACCATAGCCTACTGTAGCTTTAACAGCACTCTGCAAGGAGTCCCGCACCATAGCCTACTGTAGCTTTAACAGCACTCTGCAAGGAGTCCCACGCCATAGCCTACTGTAGCTTTAACAGCACTCTGCAAGGAGTCCCACGCCATAGCCTACTGTAGCTTTAACAGCACTCTGCAAGGAGTCCCACGCCATAGCCTACTGTAGCTTTAACAGCACTCTGCAAGGAGTCTCACGCCATAGCCTACTGTAGCTTTAACAGCACTCTGCAAGGAGTCCCACGCCATAGCCTACTGTAGCTTTAACAGCACTCTGCAAGGAGTCCCACGCCATAGCCTACTGTAGCTTTAACAGCACTCTGCAAGGAGTCTCACGCCATAGCCTACTGTAGCTTTAACAGCACTCTGCAAGGAGTCCCACGCCATAGCCTACTGTAGCTTTAACAGCACTCTGCAAGGAGTCCCACGCCATAGCCTACTGTAGCTTTAACAGCACTCTGCAAGGAGTCCCACGCCATAGCCTACTGTAGCTTTTAAAACGGCACACGTCGGTGACTGCCAACCATAAAAAACACATTGTGATATTTTCTTTCCTGTTACCAGCCAAATAACATCAATGGCTTCATTTTGAAAACAAACGATGCGTCTATCCATGCAGGTACTAAAACATTCGAAACATAACAATGATAAAAATGTTGACATACTTTAAAATATTACCCGCTCACTTGTTGAAATGTTCAAGTATAGAATTGTTTAAGAATCAGGTACTCTCTAGTTTCTTACTATTGTTCAATATAAGGTTGTATTCTATGTTAGGTCATTAAATGCATACACTGCAGTAATTTGTTCTCAGTTTAAAATGAGCAGATACATTCTGACAAGGTAAATTATTCCTGAACAGTTTTATGTTTCATTCGTTCTTCCAATGAGAATTATTTCTTATTGAATGCTTGTAGGCGTGTCACTCATGTCTTGAGGGTTCTACTTTTCTTGTAATATCACTATAATCTTCAAAATATTCAAAATTCTATTAATATTTTTGAACCATTGATACTGAATGCATAAAAAAGATCACGCACAACATATTATCAAGACTGTACTCATCAAGGCTCACCTTGACATTTAATTTAGGACAGAAGAACAGATGGATACTTTGTCTGTAAACAGCTCCTTAACACTTTTCACGGTCTGTTAAACTGGAGCACAGCTGTTATGACCTTCATCCTCTCACCTTACAAGGTAAATTGAGATACATTTAAATGATTTTATATGATAAGTGATATTAGAATTGTACAGTAACCCGTAAAACTCGCACAACAGAACTAAAGAGTACTTTGTATTTCATAATAACCACAGACTGCTATAGGTTGCGCCAGGTCTGTTCTGCAGGTAGGTACTCTACGGCACACAGCCGTTCAAAGTTCTGAGGTCCCCTTCAAGTTGGGGAGCATGGACTGGCATTGGTGTTGATTCATTTTGAAAGCTAAACATATCTTTCATCACCATCACCACTTTCGTCCATGTCTGCCACCTGTGCGATAACATATCCTTCCTGACTATTATTAACTTTTTCCAGTCCAGTGATTCCATATGGCGATTGTTCTCAAGCATTTCACTCATCAATATTTCTTAGCTTCAAATTCATCATAAGTAAATGTGAATATTGATAAAGTTGTAATACTGAAAAAAATTTCCCACAACATGAAATTATTTGGTCTTCAAAATTGGTAGATATTTAATCCATTCTTTTACAGTTTCATTTCAGAGAGGAACCATGCTGATCTTTTTAGCAGCTGGTAAGAACAATTCCTCCTCTATTGTGTTTAAAGTGCATGTCAATAAGGAATGGCGCTTTATGTGAAGCTTTCATTACCGTTTCAAAATGCAAGTTTCTTCGAGTTAATTTATTTTCGTGTTGAATTCCTACGGCTTTCATTAACGAACTCAATTTACTCACCTGAAATACTCAGATGTCTAGCTTGAAGATGCATATAAAGTTTTACAGATTCGATACACTGACTTCCCTGTTGTAGGGTGTCAACGCTAGAAAGTTCAAATCCATGCAGCAGATATTCAACACAATATTTTTTTTATTTTCTATTTTCTTGAAAACTTCCAGATCCGCAGAACTAAAAGATACACTTCGCAACTGCTTATCAATGTCACAAAGTTTATCCTCATCCGTATTATGATGGCACTTAAGCCAGAGATCCGGTAGAGACAAAAAAGATCACATGTTTGTCGTTTCACTCTGTACATTATTCAATAACTCACGAAGGCTGTCAAAAATAGTCAAACGAATCTGTAAGTTGTACTATTAACAACAGAATTCCTTGTCAATGCGCTTCTGATATTAATGCTACCTTTAAAAACTTCTTTAGCAAGAAAAATGTCTCTATCAAGAATATTTTGTTCTCTGAGAAGTATTGTCAAATGGTTTTAGGAGTACTGAAGGATACCGTGTGAAATCTTGGCGCTACCAGTTGACTATTAGTATCAGAGAAATTCAACAAAGTAATATTCCCAAACACCTCTGCACAATTTAAAACCTATCGGAGATGGAAGAAGGGTAAAGTAACTTAGAATTTCCTGATTCACTTTGCACTATAACCTACACTAGCAGTTACGCGCGGGCTCCACCCGCGATGTATCACGTTGTTATGTTGCAAAGTTTCGAGGTAATGCAATACTACACATGAGCTGCTGTGGTAATAGAAAGTAATATTGTATCAACAAATACTTGTAAATATGTCAAAAATGAAAATGGAATAACATTTTTAACCGTGAAATCATTAGTCAATACCTTAGGATAACCAACATTACGTGTCACACTATTGGGAGCGTACATGTATTAATTCCTGAAAGTTCCAACATGTAAATGAGCTTGTGAGAAACACGGGGTTTCCCTAACGATGGTGTTGAGATGAACAATTCAGAGCAGACATTATAATGGCTGCAATGTACGACTGGAGTAAAGATATTTTCAACAGGAAACACTGTAATTGTAGGATTGCTTTGAAAATTACTTACGTATGCGCAGTATTCACTTTTTAAGGTAATCTCGTTGCAATCGATTAATTTATTTATTTACAAATGACATTAATTACGAAAATATGATGCGCATAAGAAATTACTTGATACTCATTTATGGAAATGAGGTTAACTTTCCAGAGAATGAATCGCTAGACTGTATCACAGGTATTCCTTGCACTTTTAAGTTCAATGTTATTCGTATGCCCGGTCTATCCGTCACGAGTTTTGGTACTAAAAATGTGGTCAGCTCATAAAACCTTCTACCCGTATATGACATACATACATACATACATACATACATACATACATACATACATACATACATACATACATACATACATACATACATACATACATACATACATACATTCATACATACTGCACCCGTTGTGTAGATTCAGTAGATGGGTGCAATATATACATACCTCTTCATGAGAGACTGTTATCCCTTTCAGCGTTCAGTCTGCGCGTCTCTATGAATGTACTAAACGCCGCCACAATCCTCTATTTGCAACTAGTTGTATGGCTTCGTTTAGTTCTGTACATCTTATCTTTAAATCGTTAGAAACTGAGTCTAACCATCGTCGTCTTGGTCTACCTGTACTTCCCTTCCTTCCATAACAGAGTCCATTATTCTCCTTAGTAACCTATCCTCCTCCATTCGCCTCACATGACCCCACCACCGAATTCAGTTTATGCTTACAACTTCATTTCTCGTGTTCATTCCTAACTCAGCTTTTATCTCCTCGTTCAGAGTGCCCTCTTGCCATTGTTCCCACGTGTTTGTACCAGCAATCATCCTCGCTACTTTCATGTCTGTTACTTCTAGCTTATGAATAAAATATCTTGAGTTAACCCAGCTTTCACTCCTGTAAAGCAAAGTTGGTCTGAAAACAGACCAGTGTAAAGATAGTTTAATAATAATGTTATTTGCTTTACGCCCCACTAACTACTTCTTTACGGTTTCCGGAGACGCTGAGGTCCCAGAATTTAGTCCCGCGGGAGTTCTTTTACGTGCCAGTAAATCAACCGACACGAGGCTGACGTATTTGAGCACCTTCAAATACCACCGGACTGAGCCAGGATCGAACCTGCCAAGTTGGGGTCAGAAGGCCAGCCCTCTTCCGTCTGAGCCACTCAGCCCGGCGAAAGGATAGCTTTGTTCGAGAGCTGACTTCCTTCAAATATTTTCAATACCGGACAGCTCTATCTCAACAGCATTGACTGCAGTGCGAACAGCGAAGGAGGTGACATCTACTGCGTAGGTGTGACAAGCCCAGAAGTGCATACTTGTGTATGCTACGGTTGAGAGGAATGTGTCTCCACTGATTGGAAGTATTTTTGTTGTAATTGAACAATCATAATTATTAAGAATGAAATTCTGAAATATGAAATGCCTTTTTCATAAGCCTCCAAACGAGCATTATGCTAGCCGTGTCTTTCGCTATGTCTTAAAAATTAAAAGTATATTTTTGTATGAACCACCCAGCCTCTGACAGGAGTATTTAATAACCAATCTCTCCTCTTCTTTTTGGCCTTTTCCCAGTTGCCTGGGGCAGCGCTTTGTATGGACTTGGCCTAGTTTTGCGGCCGGATGCCTTTCCTAACACCGGCCCCCTGTGGCGGGATGTGTTAACTATTGCGTATTTATGTGTTTGTTTGTCGTGTGTATTTGAAGATGCGTATGAATACGAACACAACCCCTTAGCCCCCGATCTACAGAAATTAACAGACGCGATTTAAATATCCGAGTCAGCCGGGAATCGTAGGACCTAACAGAGTCCTCTGAACCGAAGCCCAGGACGCTGACCATGCCGTGGTGGTGGTGGTGCTATTTGTTTTAAGAGAAAGTACAACTGGCTAACCATCTTCTATTAACACTAATCAGGAGGACAATGGAAGAGGTCCAACACTCCGAAGAATGCAGGTATCATCAGAAGAAAGAGAAGGGCCACGAAGCGCTGACCATTCAGTCAAAGCGCCGGAGGTACCAGATAACTTAACAACTTCCATGATTTAGTGAGATTTAGGAAAAGATAAACTGTAATTAAGGAACAAGAGTTTTGGTTCAATATTTTGAATTCTTATTCTTATTCTTATTCTTGGGTACGGCCGATCTTCTCGAACTCTAGAGAGGAACTCACCTCGCACTGCTATGTCGCTTTTGCTGTACTTAACATTTTTTTGTTTTACCTCTGAAGACACAAATACATATAGGGGTTACATGAGTGAACTACGAAGTTCCCCTGACAAGGAAGAAGTGTTCAGAATTTCCTAAAGTCTCTCTCACAGATGTATGCATGAAAAATTATCACACATATGTATGAAATTAGTTGAACTGGTGCTCAAGCCTATGGCAATAACACACTGAAATAATTTTCTCGCGCTGGACTGAATGCCTCGGACGCTCACCTTCTGACCCCAATTTGGCAGGTTCGATCCTGGCTCAGTCCGGTGGTATTTGAAGGTACTCAAATACGTCAGTCTCGTGTAGGTAAATTTAATGGCACGTAAAAGAACTCCTGTCGGACTGAATTCCGGCACCTCGGCGTCTCAAAAATCCGTAAAAGTAGTTAGTGGGACGTAAAGAAAAATAACAATTATTATTATTATTATTATTATTATCTTATAGTAAAAATAGCCGACTGGATTTAAAACTGATGGCCTTCAATTAGAAGACTACCGCGATAACCATTACGCTACAGGCCATTGTGAAATTTATTATACTTTTCAACAATGCGAACCCTCAATTTTCAGTGTATTAGAGTTCAATATTTGTTGATATTATTGTTTTTTTACAATCTGCTTTACGTCACACCGACACAGGTAGGTCTCTTTTTTTAATGATATTTGTTCGTGGCGTCGACCTATAGAGATCTTTTGCCCATACTTTGCACCATATGATATGAACCTGCGTGTAATTGTAATTGCGGAAGTGTAGAGTGTTTAATGTGAGGAAAGGAACGTTAAGGACGACACAAACACGAGTTCCCAAGCTAGGGATAATAATCATTTACAATTAAACAACTCTGACCCGGCCAGGAATCGAAGCCGGGGCCTTCGGGTAACAGGCGGACGCGTTGCACCCTACACCGCGGGGGCGGACCCAGATAAGTCTTACAACGACGATGGGATGGGAAAGGGCTAGGAGTATGAAGAAAGCGGCAGTAACGTTGATTAAGGTACAATCCCAGCATTTGCCTGGTATGAAAATGGGGAAACCACGGAAAACCCTATTCAGGCGTGCCGACAGTGGGGTTCGCACCCACTGCGTCATCTAAATCGCACAGCCACTTACTTTTACGTCCGCTAACATTCCAGTACAGTATTTGATCGATTTCTTAATATTAGGACATAGAAGGTCACCTCAACACAGATGCCAGGCCATGACTATTTTAATACTTGCGGTCCTTATAAGTTCCCATACCATTATCTTGCTGGCTAATTTGCTCAGCGCATAACACTTTTCTTGGGATATAACTGCAATGTAAGATTATTTAGTGACAAACTCTGATACATTATAAACAACACGCTAGTGCACAAGTGGCAACATGTTATTGAAGAGTTGGCCACGCCAAGCCTTGTAGGTGGCATAACTATAGACATTCTCCGGCATTGGCATATTAAAGTATATGCTTCCTTCTTACAGTATACTGTTGATCGCAATTGCAAGCTCACAGCATTAGCTTTACTGCACCCTGATTCAATCTCACTTACTATACTACCATCCTGCGAGGACACACATCCTAAATACTTGAAACTATCTACCTGTTCCAGCTTTGTATCCCAATCTGACATTCGTTCTCTTGGATTTCTTACGTGCTGTTATCAATTTAGTCTTGGAAAGGCGAATTTTCATACCAGTATTGAACCCTTGAACTTACCATTCCATCATTGGTTGGCCACAGCTGCTGCAGTAGAGCAATATCGAACTCTTAAATCTTGGGGTCGTAGCGGGAATATTTCGGTCACGATCTTAACCAAACGATGGGGTTCAGAAGGGAGCCTAACTACTTGAAATGAGGAGCAAATATGTGCTTACTAACTTTTATTGAATCATTTAAATGCACAAAAAATCATTTATATAAATCCTTGATCAAGAAAAAATGTAATTATTTCATGTTTCAAACGCAGTCACATTGCATGGCGTTAGTTTTATTGATTACAGTATCGAAGAATTTTCTTCTGAGAAAAATAGAAATATCACAGATTAGTGGACGGCGAAACTGAAAAAGTGAAAAGAAAACCTGAAAATCGGGCACCTATTGATCCAAACGATAACTGAGAATTAATCCACACGATCCGTGGAAAATCTGACATTCAACAAGTAGAGTTCCAGATTTACATTTAATTAAGGTTATCCACCAGTCAAATACCCTGTCGGATATGGGAACACCCGCCGAATGGACCCTTAATCGAACCAAATTGACTATCAATTGCTTTGGATAGGTTGCGAAATACTACTGAAAACCATGGTGTTCACTACAAGTTAACAACTGCAGTCATAATTAAAAATAAAGTTCCACCATGTATTGTCATCTCGTGACACCCTTAAGTTATGGAATAATCCCGATGCTGAAACGTGCATCGCCCAAGCAACTATTCAGAAGGAACCAACAACAACTCGATCCAAGAGGATATTACGTTACGTCGTTCTGAAGGAACGAAACCGCGAAATGCAGGAAACACTTATTCATCATGCATTTAGAAGAAATGCCAAACACTGAAGTTAAAGAAAAAGTGGTAAACCACTTGAAAAATATTCTTATAAAACCAACTTTCAGGTTATAAACGGTTATGTCAAGTTTGATAAACTTACAAGTCCACATGATAAAATAAAATCAAAAATACCAAAACAATCTAGGGAATTCTTTCCTTTACAACTATGACTACCATTAGAGATCTCCATCTACTTATTGTTTGTCCCAATGAACTAACTACAAGTTATTGATAAACCACAGTCAACTATTACAAAAATGAAAGAAAGAATATTGAAAATAAAATCTATTCCCAGCTGACGAATCGAAACCGTATTCGTAACTTAAGTCTCACATAAATAAGCTAAGTGTCAACACGCACACTAACAAAGCAATCGGACGTCTGAACGACAAAATAATTACGTCCGGAACTAAAATAAAATACATAAGTTCAATGAACTCAAACGCGCGTGGCAAACAGCAGTAATATCAATCACCGTTAGTTCAGTATCCAATGCTGGACAACCCTCACGTTCATGCCATTAGTGGTTCCATAATCTTACAGTATGTAAACACCTTCCAGCTAGTAAGGGCTGTGCCAAGACATGGCCTCAATATTACTTAGCTAACACTCTTCGCATTGCATACACTACTGCAGACACTACCATCGTTCAAGTCACTTCGCAAAACACCTGACCTAAGACTTGAATATACACGGACGACACCCTAAATCTATCGTCGAGCCTACATAGTGTCTACACACCGTAACACGCTTCCTAAACCTATCGTTGAGCGTAATTGGGAGGTCTACTCATCAGTATACTCCTATGATACGCGTAACGTCCTAAATCTATTCTCGAGCGGAAACTGGGATGTCTATTCATCCTCTAAAATGTCAGGCGAAATCGTAACTTCAAACACACTCTTTGATATTTAGCTGGAAACCTTGTCGAAACTATAGCACACAATGAAACGAATCTTGCCACTGAATGAACGCAAGTCTGGAAATGCAACGAAGTCCCTATCTTGTCCATAAAACGTGAAATTGAAAATAAATATAGCACGGCTATACAACCCACGACTCAAACATGATCCCGACATACGCAGTGAAGTTTGGAAAAGTAATAATGAATTTCAGCACACGTCTAACTTTACGTGAATATCGCCAAAACAGTAATCATCACCGTCGCAAAAATCCACACTATAATTCTAGGGTGAGGCCCAAAATCGCCTACCATCTAAATGCTCCAAACATTCATATCCACGAAATATCCAGTGAAGTGAAATTCAATGAATCTATACAGCCAAACTATCACTTTAATAACGTCCAATATCTCATCCCACAATGTTTCCGATTTAATGATAATTTATCGTCTCGTAATATATGAAATTTATTGAATGGAAATTTGTTACAAGAGTTAAATAACCCCAACCGTGTATTCAGAATGCCTTTCTATCCTTGAGGTCGCGTACTATAACGTTAATTATGCTGACTTTACATAAATCGTTATTTGAACTTAACTGCCGAGAGCTACAATCTTCTACAGAAATTGTTTTTTACGGGGAGTTCTTGAATTGAAATCATGATGTGTGTCACAAAGCACTCACTTCGAACCAACCTTCACCCGGTCAGCTGTTCCGGATTGCTAACGGAATCTCAATACAGCCTGCCTCAGAAATATCAGAGTTAATATACAGCCTGTCTCAAAAACACTTCGCCATCGATGAATATAGCCTGTCTCAAAAAATCATCTTCATCGCCTATCACGGCGGCATTACTCATGAAATAAAGGCTTCTTATGCCTTCAACATCTACACAACTATTATCTCAACATATCATTTCGGCACAATCCATTTCTTCCTGTTTCAAAACCTTTCAAACCTCAATACTCCCGTGACGAACAATTTTATAAGGATCTTTTCATTCAATTTTACTACAACTTTCGGACCTCAAGAACACAATAACACCCCGTGATTTCCTATATCACCGCCATACTCGACGTCACAAAAATTAACTTCCCACGAATAAATATAACTTTATCAGACTTCACTGGATTTCGAGACGAACACAAATCTCACTCAGCATTACTGTTTAATACAAATTTAACATCAAAAAAATTATCCGGCTGTAAATATTATTATTATTATTATTATTATTATTATTATTATTATTATTATTATTATTATTATTATTATTATTATTTCGACTAAAATTTTCTGAACTCATAGGATATTCGAAATTATTGCATTCACCACGACTACATTATCGTTATTACCCTCCTAACTTTACTCAGTTTGAACACTATTTCAAAGAATTTTAACACATTATTTAAACTTCGCATTTTACAGTTTCTCAAAGTGACTTTTGCTGCCCTGAAGAATTCCACACGACGACCAGAAATATAACACATTCGCCTGATCATTATTTAAATACTAATTCGACACACGCACTGAAAAATGTTATTGGAACAAACAAATTATATTCTACAACATTAATACAAATTTAGACAGACCTGTAAAAATAGTCATCTTTGGAGATTCCGGCTACATTCAGCCAGCTTACCTCGTATTTAACCACTCATGGCTACAGAATACATCATCTTCTTATATATATATAAAAAATACACAGATTTTACACTCGCTATCGATTAACACCGCAAATGACGCACTTCCTTCGCGTTTTAACATGCGACGAACCTCCTTCTCTACTGGCGACTGCGACTATTTCCCAGGACTCTGCTTTAGTTCACCCTAATAACCGGCCAGGTGTTTCAATAGATAACAAAAATCAGATCTCTCTCTGACTGGCCTCCAGATTCCCTTTGACAATATCAAACACACACAATATAATACAGAGAGGAAATCAGCTACGTATTTTAAACAGATATCTATGCCTTCACAGTTTTCGTTGGTGGAAGCTCAGGAAAATTTCTATCACCTTCAATTTAATACTCTACTTGAACCATCGACACGAATATATAACTTAAGTTTTTTGAGAAATAAACCCCCTACTTTCTTGTAGACGAGCGACGTGGGTTCCACCATCCAGACCTTCAGATAGAATGTGTAAATTTAGGTGAAGGGGATTTCTTTTATACCCTCTGAGAGGACGCCACCCTCACCATGAAGCTTGGTGGTGCAATCTGCTAATTCAACATCCACTGGACCAACTTTCTTGAAATTTATTCCACAAATTCAGACAGAATTATAATTCGTTATGGTGTTAATTTTATAGTTTTCCCATACTTGCAACGGGCATAATAAATTTATTTCTGACATGTAATTTCGCGGTCTTTCTTCAGAGATGACCTCGACTCGTGTCGTACATCCGCGAGTAGGACCCCAACTTTCCTGCAGGCTTAATTGAATTTATATTCACCCTGGGGATTCTATCTCCATGTAATGTTTATTAATAATTTCGATCCTTTATTCCTGGATTAACCATGTCGCCAAAATCTCTCGTTATGAAGGATTTTCCAAAATTGCTAAATTAGTCAGTACTCGATGTCAACCGAGGTATCCCGGCATTTGACGAGATGATGGTTCACTTGTCACGGTGAGTTCTGTTCCCACGGGAGAGCGAGGCTCTTGAAATAAAACATGGCTACTCTCAATAAAGTTATTTGTAGCTGAAATAAATATCTGCAATTATTTTTCATCGTAGAATTATGGGTTCAGTATATCATATATTTCATTTTATTAAATTTTCGACGATATAACGACCTCTACGATTCGTCCTAATGCCTCATGAGTGTTGGTGGAAATGTTGGTACTGATCAGTGGAGGCGTCTGGATTTGTATAACGATCGTAAAAACCTACTTTTGATTTTATAGATTCATGTCTATTGTGTGGCGATTATAATACTTTTACGGAAACGTTTCCTTACTGTCCCATAATGATAAACGTATTCTCTCGTTGGAACGCTCTCAACTGTACTCTATCGGTCCGAAACACTCGATGTCTTGTGTTGCTAAGACACGACTCACTTTCAAAGCTGTGGAATAATACTGTGGCGACTTATCCGGGCCCTTAAAACTTAATTACTGTGCACAGAGGCAGCGTGTTGAAGTGCTGTTTACAGCTAATCCCGAGTTCACTCGCTTCTACACAGCTTCTCTCTCTTGGCAAGCCTCCGTCAACACCGCGTAGCTCATTCTCAGTCAGCGAATGACTGGTACTGCTTACATTCTCTCGCGATTGATGCACTCAAGACAGACTTGATATGGACTGCCGTGCTCCACTTAAGCTGTATATAAAGGCCTGCAGAACATTCTAGTAAATTCGAGATCATTCTGAGTGCCTGATTCATTGTTGATCAGCTTCTAGCTTTTCCTAGGAGCTTCCTTATCGCTAGCCTCACCAGTTTACCAACGCTGCTGGCCCCCAACACAATATGTAACATCATAACCATAGGCTGATGAGTATCATTATATCTTCCGACTGCACTGAGGTAGCCGATTATTGGATCTAAGCTGGCTTACGAGACCAAATGTAGAACCATGCTCGTAATGCTGACACATCAAATCTACGAAAGTTCCTTGTCCTTGTTGCAGCACCTAGTCCTCATTTCTTCTCTGATTTACATTTTTATTGTCATTTCATTTATTGACTGGTGTCTTCGTCATTGTTGTCCTCATGCACAATACTTCACCACATCGACCAGCTCATCCTCCCAGTTGCCGATACCGATTTGATATTTCTTCATATCAGACTTTAGAACGCCCTTGTATTTTCTTTACTCTTCTCTCTGATTGCTTGAAGTGAAAAATATCACTTGCTGTGGAAGGCACGCGTTATGCTTCTGGGTGATGTGGTCTACCATATCTCAAACCATCATAATTCTCTAACAGTGAAATAACATTTGCCATACGACTACATCATATAAAGCTGTGTCTCTAACCACAACGTCGGTAATGAATACATGTTCCGGGTAATCGATCAAAGGCAGTATTATTGGACTTTTATGTTTTCCTATATAAGTCAATTATATGAGTAAAGAAGTGGAATCAGAGATAAGGCTGTTTGCAGATGATGTTATTCTGTAAAGAGTAAAAAATAAGTTACAAGATTGTGAGCAACTGCAACATGACCTCGATAATGTTGTGAGATGGACAGTAGGCAATGGTATGACGATAAATGGGGTTAAAAGTCAGGTTGAGAGTTTCGCAAATAGGTAAGTGCTCTCAGTTTTAATTACTGAGTTGGGGTGAAAGTTCCTTTTGGGGACCATTGTAAGTATCTAGGTGTTAATATAAGGAAAGATCTTCATTGGGGTAATCACATACACATTATTGTAAATAAATGGTACAGATCTCTGCACATGGTCATGAGGGTATTTAGGGGTTGTAGTAAGGATGTAAAAAAGAGGGAATATAAGTCTCTCGTAAGACCCCAACTAGAGTATGGTTCCAGTGTATGGGACCCTCACCAGGATTACTTGATTCAAGAACTGGAAAACATACGAAGAAAAACAGCTCGATTTGTTCTGGGTGATTTCCGACAAAAGAGTAGTGTTATAAAAATGTGCAAAGTTTGCGCTGGGAAAACTTGGGAGAACGAGCTACTCGATTAACAGCTGAGTCTCATTTCTCACCTTTTGAAGTATGAACACAATTTACACTGTTGTAAATGTGCATGCTCCAGTCAATAAGGAAAACAAGAACGGATCCAGACAGAACATATGAATTCTGGGAGGAACTGGAAAACATAATCTGTAAAATACCAGAGAAACATACAGTCATTCTGGTTGGTGATTTTAATGCGCAAATCGGTAAAGAGAGAAAAATTCCAGAACATCGTGGGGAAAGTATCCTGCTCACTGAAGATCAAATAGAAATGGAGAGAGACTCATAGAACTTTTCAAGGCATTTAATCTGATCCTGAAATCGACCGCCTTCAAGCACTTCTTTAGAAAAGATAAATCTTGCACATCCCCAAACCCCATCCTTTGTCAGTTCCAAATAGATCATGTTGCCATCGCAAAAACGCACAATCCAGAACGTCAAAGTTCTTATAAGTGCGAATCTTGACTCAGACCATTATCTCTCAAAGATTAAGGCGCACGGCTGTGAGCTTGCATCCGGAAGATAGTAGGTTCGAATCCCACTATCGGCAGCCCTGAAAATGTTTTTCCATGGTTTCCCATTTTCACACCAGGCAAATGCTGGGGCTGTACCTTAATTAAGGCCACGGCCGCTTCCTTCCAACTCCTAGGCCTTTCCCATCCCATCGTCGCCGTAAGACCTATCTGTGTCGGTGCGACGTAAAGCCCCTAGCAAAAAAAAAGGTAAAACTTATTCCAAGGAAAACTAAGAAGATCAAGTGGAAAAAGTCAACAGTTTTGACACAGAGAAGGTCAGATCCAGTAAAAAATTCACCCAGAAGCTCGAGTCTCAAGATCCAGATTATTGGGAGCGACTACAAGAAGCATTAGTCAAGACAGCTAACAATACGGCTCCATTAACAAAACCAAAGAAAAATCCATGGTTGACTTGCGAATATGATCTCGCTTTGAGGCAAAGGCAGCTTGCTTGGCAGAAATGAAACTCACAGACGAATCAGGAAAAATCTATCAAAATTCTTAAACGCAAGAAAGCATGCTGCCAAAACTATCCGCGAGGTTAAGCGTGCTTTCGACAAAAACCAGCTAATACAGATAGAGGATGATTTTAAAAAGAACAACACTCGAGATGTCTGTAAGACCTTCAAACGGAATCTCAGCAAATACAATCTCCCAAGTCTACATTTTAAGGGACCAGATGGTAAAGTTGCTTACAATAACCAGGACAACTGTCATATCGTGGCGAATTATTTCGAATTACTCCTCAACTGCGAAGCTTCAGAATTCAGTTTCACGTTCAGAAACAATGCGCCTGCCCATTCTGATTCCTCATCTCCCACAAAAGAAGAAACTAGACAGATCATACATTCGCTAAAGAACAACAGGGCACCAGGGGAAGATTCAATAATTGCCGAAATGATGAAAAACGCAATAAACAAGGCAATCGGTAAACTAACGGAGATTATTCGCAACGTTTGGGAAACTGAAGAACTTCCATGTTGCTGGTCCCGTGCACTGATCCACCCTCTTCATCGAGGCATCTCTCTGCTCTTAATAACCTACAAGATCCTTTCAAAGGCGTTTCAAACTAGAGCAGAGGAACAGTTAGACTCGCAGCTGGGTGAATGCCAAGGAGGTTTCAGGAAAGGACACTCATGTGCCGAACAAATCATGAATCTTAAATTTACCATCTCCTACCTGAAACAACGAATTAAGAAGTTTGTAGTCACCTTCGTAGATTCAGAAAGACTTGCGACTGAAATGACCGAGCCACTTTCATTGAAATCCTGAAATAATTTGGCCTAGATAATAAAACAAGAGCAATTATCCAACAGACTTTTACTAACACCATCTCCAAAGTGAAATTAATTGGAGAGATTTCGGATGCGTTTGAAATCAGGACGGGAGTCAGGCAAGGAGATGGTCTCTCACCTTTACTTTTCAACTGCGTACTTGAGGAAGTGAGTGGAGGAAGGGAATATGTTAATTGCTCGGCCTTTGCAGATGACCTTGTATTTTTTCTGATTCCAAAGACATAGCCGCAGAACAAATCAATGATGTGAAGACACAAGTGGCAAAGGCGAGGCTCCAGATCTCCTTCGAGAAAACAGAATTTCTAACAAATATTAAGTGAGCACTGAGAGTGCTAGCGGTAGAAGAAGCGAAAATCAAGCGAATGGGGGAAATGCAAATACCTTGGAGAGTGGGTAAGGTTCCAGTACTCCTGAGAAAGAATACTTTACATCACGGATCAGGAAAATGGAAACGGCGTCTCAACTAACCAAAAATGTCTACAGGAAGAATTCTATGTCAAGGTACGACATTGCCGCACAGTAACACGACCGAAGGCTTTATATGCTGCAGAATGCCTTACTCTGAATAGGCAAGCTCTGATCGAGAAATTAGAAATAAAAGAAAGGCAGTTCTTAAAGAAAATCCTAGGGCCAATCAAAGACAATGGTGAATTTAGAAGACGACATAAACACAAACTCTACACACACGTAGAAAAGATCACATACACCAATCGCAGGAGGATAATAGTTTTCTACAGACACATTGCCCGTATGAATGCTACAAGGCTGAGCAGTAGGATCTTGAATTACTTTCTCAACAAAAAAACAAGGAGGGTGACCGAGGTAGAGAAAGACTTGCAAGAAGTGCGGATAACACAGGAGGATATCCAGAAACGTAATCCACTCAAGAAGAAACTCCAAGACCCTCGGGGTTTCCAAGAAAATCCGAAACTAAAACCTGGCAAACCTTGGACTAAAGCGAGGAAAGAACAGCGTAGGATTCGAATGCGGGACTACTGGTCGAAGGTTAAAGCACAAGGGAAAGGAAAAGGACAACTTAAATAACGTGGTCTGTAGAGGGCCGAAACGACAGCAAGAAGAATTTCGTAATGCAGTCTGCCATTACGTTAATGGAAAATTAATTAAAATTACAGAAATATGTCATTTAAATACACGTTGAATCCTCAGTTTAAGTTAATGTTAATACTAGTGTTATTGTAAGGCTTTCACTTTCGTATTGCTGTGGTTCATTTAATACAACTGAAGTCAAGTGTATGAACGTGTTGAGCAAGTCACTGAGATCTAGAGCGACATATTTTCCCAGAGTAGAATTAAGTATATCGCAGATCCTGTAGTGTGGTGAGTGATTATGAGACACATTTTTGTTCTTAAACATAACACAATAATTAGAATTGTTGCGCGGAATGTGAAATAAGTAACAGGAAATCATTATCTAGGATACGGATTTCACTGAATTGAAAGCAGCGCCTGTGGGGTAGGCAACACTCACGTACCCTTTCAATAGGCCAGTTGTCGTACCTGGCTTTGCTCAGTATAACGATTACGAAGGCTACACATGTTCTGAAATCCCTCGCCTTATAACATAGCACATATCTCGTCAAATATATTGTACAGGCTTAAAAATTATATGTCACAGGGTTATATGGAAATAATTAAATGATCTGAGAGAGAAGGAGATCAAAGCAGACTGAGAAAATGAACTGCGAATACACAGAATAAAACTCTCATTCATAAAGTAATGTGTATGACGAATGAATTCCTTCTACTTCTAGGCGTTGTAAATACGGAAAACAACACATTGGTGCTATCCACAATCATAATCGTGATAAGAGTATGGAAATGTGGATCCATTAAGTATCTCGGCAGATAAACGCTGCTTATAAGTTTTAAATATTTAAACAGAATGTCTCCTACACTACCTCGAACACCGGGCCTGTATTCAACTGTAGAATCCTTGAGCTGACGCCACCATAGTTACGGCGGGTCATTTCATCATCCAGTTCCTACAGCGGAGGTAGTGTGGTGCCAATATCTCGAAAACAGTTATTTTAGGACTTTAAAACGCGGTTATATATCGTTTTTTGTTCTTTTGAGGCTAGAAATGAGCGTTGCCTCGTGCTTGTGCGACAATTTCGATATTGCGCCTACATCAGCCTGAGCTAATTATTATTATTATTATTATTATTATTATTATTATTATTATTATTATTATTATTATTATTATTATTATTATTATTATTATTATTATTATTATTATTATTATTATTATTATTATTAGCGTACGGCAAAGAAATTATGTACATAATATACAATTTATACACAATAACAAAAACACTGATTCACTTCAGGCATTAGTGTTATCTGTCATCATATCTGAATGCCCACCTTTTGAACCCACTGTAGTACTTGCCCTGCTGGTAATAGCAAGTCTTCCAATCTACCTGGATAAGCCCGTAGTTGACACTCGCTTACAATGTGGGGAATGATCTGGCGAGGGGCTTCACAATCACATTCTGAAGATGGTACAAAGTTCCACTTGTAGAGAGAATTCCTGCACCTTCCATGACCTGCCCTGATCCTGTTCAGTCTGGACCAAATTGCACGCGGCAGTCGGGATCCGTTTACAATTTTCCCCCCCTCTGAAGAAGTTATGCAGGGGAAAGTCAGTAGCGGCCTTTCCACTCCTCCAAAGAACTGAAGTTGGTGGACGTCTTCAGAGCAGCATCACAAAGGGGTGGATGTCGTGATGTCAGTCTTTGGAGACTAAGAGCTAGTATGTCGTCTAGAACAGGTAGCAGAGGATTCTTGCAGATCTTGTTGTACTCTCGAACAAGAGCACTGGATCTTCGTACGTCAGGTAGCATTATTCCAGACAACAGTGGGAGTAAGTGTTCTGGAGTTGATCTGATGGTGCCAGATATAAGACGCATGATGGTATTCACCTGTGGATCAATATACTCCGTGTACGGGCTGTTAAGCCAAACTGGAGCACAATGGTGGGAGTAGAGATAACCTGTACTAAGGCTGAAGAGCGCAGGATGTTTACAGTAGTACGAGTTAGCTTCTGAATAATATTGTTCCGGGTTTTCAGTTTCCTCGACACGTTCAAAGGATATTCTTTGAATGATAAAGTCCGGTCCAAGGTAACACCGAGATATTTTGGACACCCATTGTGATTAAGTCACTGGATTGGAGAAGGTAATTCGATATTTAGTTTTAAGTTAGCAAGCCGGTTACTCATATGGAAGCAAGAAACCTCCGTCTTGGCTGTACAGGGTCTGAATGTCCGACTCGTTGGCTGAACGGTCAGCGTACTGGCCTACGGTTCAGAGGGTCCCGGGTTCGATTCCCGGCCGGGTCAGGGATTTTAACCTTAATTGGTTAATTCCAATGGCACGGGGGCTGGGTGTATGTGTTGTCTTCATCATCATTGCATCCTCATCACGACGCGCAGGTCGCCTGCAGGAGTCAGATAGAAAGACCTGCATCTGGCGAGCCAAACGCGTCCTGGGATATCCCGACACTAAAAGCCATACGACATTTCATTTCATTTGGGTCTGAGTGTCTATTTACTGAAATATTCTGCCAGGGTAGAAAAGGTCCTAATAAATCTAGGGAATGGAGAGAGCTGTTCAAATTCCTTGTAGACAGGGTTATACACAGGGTCCTAAACGGTTAGGATACAAACTTTGATTCAGATTGGTGGTGGTGGTTATTGTTTTAAGAGGATGCAAAACTGGGCAGCCAACCCCTAACACTAATCAGAATAAAAAATGAAAGCGATCCGACATTTGGAAAAAATGCAGGTATCGACCAAAGAAAGACAAGGGACACGAAGAGCCTGAGTATGAAAGACTCCCTAGGTTTCTCACTAACGATGAAACTGGCGAATTCATAAACAGAATCATTCCTTTTTTCATGTTTTGTACAGCCTATGCACGCGGAATAGTGTGGTTATCTCTCTGCCCATCCGCTTTTCCCCCGAGTAATTAACGTGGTGTAAGTTGAGTGCTATGTACATCTCCGTGAGCGTAACTCTCCTTCTCAGTTTTATCATTTCCTGACAGAGAATCGAATCCACGTCCTTCTGAGTGAACCGAGCACGTTGTTGCCGCCTCGATTACACAGTCTCTTATTTAAAGCCTGTGTGCGCATAATTTACAATTGACTGAAATATGATCGTTAAAGACCACCACAGATGGTCCGACTGGCCTTGCTTCCTTTATGCAGTGCATAATATTACACAAGCGCCTCTCTCCTACAGGTACTGCCGTGTTATCCAGCGCTGATGTCTTATTGAATACTTCCTCGCCGTCAGGGGACTTAGCAATAATAATAATAATAATAATGCTTTCGTTTCCATTCTTCGTGCGGTGTAAATGTATGGGGGAAATAAAATACGGAAAATTAAATTTTCAACGTTTGTTACGTGGAGCTATTAGATAGAATTGATATGTGAAGATATAACTGAATCGCGGCGAGGGTGATACCTAATGAGTTTCTTCTTTATTCGATAAATACCTCGTTTCTTATTGGCCACAGTGTTATCTGGGAAATTCGGAGGGATGTTCCACTATTTACCAATTAGAGGACATTATTTTTTGTCATGCGACCGTGCCTTTGACCATTACAAAAAGACAGGATCTAACCTCCTGATGAGATTAATCATCTCATTGGCAATGCCGGTAAATCTTTCAGAATTGTTAAATTGTACACTGAAGACATTAACGATTATAAAACTTGGTGTTCGGCGTACTACAAGAAAACTGTACTGTCTGTAAGGTCTCTAGCAAAAGTTCTTGAAGATGGAAAAGCGTCATTTCACGTTTCCCAATATATGATTTTCGAGTATAGAGAAGAAAAACTAGGGCTTTTGCAAGCATACAACTGGTTTGATGGTCTACTAAAGGGAGAATTTTCATTGGCAAAACCTGCTGGTACATGCCATCAACTACCTGCATGTAAGGCTTACAATGGGAAATTACCCATTACTCACTAGAAAGTCGCAATCATTAAATAGCGCATTCAGTACATTCGGTAAGATAAACAAGAATTCTATACAGAGTTATTTTCCTGGCCCACACCGAGCTCGATAGCTGCAGTCGCTTAAGTGCGGCCACTCCAGTATTCTGGAGATAGTGAGTTTGAACTCCACTGTCGGCAGGCCTGAAGATGGTTGTCCCTGGTTTCCCATTTTCACACAGGCAGATGCTGGGGCTGTCCCTCAATTAAGGCCACGGCCGATTCCTTCCCACTCCTAGCCCTTTCCTGTCCCAATGTCGCCATAAGACTTATCTATTGTCGGTACGATGTAAAGCAATTTAAAAAAATTCATGGCCCACTTACGAAGAAGATAATGATGAGAAAGAGTTTTAGTTTAGCAAGGTATTGCTATAATGCTTTTCATTATCTAATTGTAATTTCTACAACGAAATGTATATTCTATTAGTTCGCTTGTCGTTAAACTTGCACATTGAGGCCATGTCTGTGTATCTGTAAACAATGTTTAAAGAATGCCTTCTTATAATAAAGTAATTTGTAAAAATACTTGCAATATAAGTTCAGTAGAAAAGCCCACATCTCCATTACAACTTGCCGTCCTCACGCACGAATGAATAACATTTTTAAAAATCTAACAAGTGAGTAAATTCACGGATACGATAAGAAATTAGGTGACCATTAAAAATAATTCTGAAAACCTTAAAGGTTTTCAGAATTACGTTTTATTGCTCCCCTGATAAAATTCATTTCAAGGAGATGTGGCCTTTACTAACTGGTCGATTGAATTGTACATCTGTGCAGAATGTAATAATCACGATTATCTCCAGTTTTCCTGTAACTCTTTCATATATAGATATTAGATAGAACTAATATTTTCAGAGATAATGTTACGTTTGTGAAAAATGTGCTTAACCACGATTATGTCAGTTTTTATTCCTCCTAAGGTAAAGGCGCTTTTTCTTACATAATTTTGTTATGAACAGTTTTCCGATTCAGCTAATAGTAACGGAGACATTTGACATTTACTGTTTTGGTTACCTTAATATTGCTACGCCACTGTATACTAATAAGGGACTGCCTGGCCGAGGTGGTAAAGGCGAACTCGGTTCACCCGGAAGGACGTGGGTTCGATTCCACGTCAGGAAGTCGTGAAATTTAAGAAACGAGATTTCCACTTCCGGCGTGGCACGTGGCCCTGAGGTTCACCCACCCTACACCAAAAATGAATACCAGGTTAATTCCTGGGGTCAAAGGCGTTCGGGCGTAGAGCTAACCACTCTACCCCACCAAGTGCCGAGGTTACGGAAAAGTGGAAAAGCCCACATCTCCATTACAACTTACCTTCCACCCCTCCATGGGCCTTCATGGCCTGTACGGAGATGAATTTGCTTTACTTTTACTGTTTACTAATATAATGCACATATCGGTTATTAATGGAAACCATTTATTACTTTGAAGTAAATTCTCTAAAAAAAAACTTTTTACGAAAGCACACACATGTTACAAGATTTATTATTATTATTATTATTATTATTATTATTATTATTATTATTATTATTATTATTATTATTATTATTATTATTATTATTATTTCCGACTCGTTGGCTAAATGGTCAGTTTACTGGCCTTCGGTTCAGAGGGTTCCGGGTTGGATTCCCGGCGGGGTCGGGGATTTTAACCTTGAATGGTTAAATCCAGTGGCACGGGGTCTGGGTGTTTGTGCTGTCCCCGACATCCCTGAAACTCACACACCACACATAACACTACCCTCCACTACAATAACATGCAGTTACCTACTCATGGCCGATGCCACACACCCTCATCGGAGGGTCTGCCTTACAAAGGTTGCACCCGGCTAGACAGACACACGAAATTATTATTATTATTATTATTATTATTATTATTATTATTATTATTATTATTATTATTTTCTTCGTTATACCTGCCTAAGGAGTGCGATTCAACTTAGGGGAGAGAGAGATTTATTCATCATCATCATCTGTTTACCCTCCAGGTTCGGTTTTTCCCTCGGACTCAGCGAGGGATCCCACCTCTACCACCTCAAGGGCAGTGTCCTGGAGCTTCAGACTCTTGGTCGGGGGATACAACTGGGGAGAATGACCAGTACCTCGCCTAGGCGGCCTCACCTGCTATGCTGAACAGGGGCCTTGCGGGGGATTGGGGAAGATTGGAAGGGATAGACAAGGAAGAGGGAAGGAAGCGGCCGTGGCCTTAAGTTAGGTACCATCCCGGCATTTGCCTGGAGGAGAAGTGGGAAACCACGGAAAACCACTTCCAGGATGGCTGAGGTGGGAATCGAACACACCTCTATTCAATTGACCTCCCGAGGCTGAGTGGACCCCGTTCCAGCCCTCGTACCACTTTTCAAATTTCGTGGCAGAGCCGGGAATCGAACCCGGACCTCCGGGGGTGGCAGCTAATCACGCTAACCACTACACCACAGAGGCGGACGAGAGATTTATTAAAGAAATAAATCGTCCGTCCTCCAATGAGGGTGACCATTTGGATCCGGAATACAGTTTTAATTTCAATGGAGTTTAAATATATCAAGAAACGAAAATTTAATCGTTGAAGCTGTTATCTTCTATTTTCCCAGGGTTAGTGGGGGAGAAATGTCAACCACGTTCTCAGGTACAGATGGAAGCAAATGATTTGCAGAGTCCCTCAGTATCTGTATTACTATTTTTTCTAACTCGCAGACTGGAACTTTCCTTTGCCTTTTTCTTCTCCCAAAATCTCTTCGTCTTCTCGCTGTGGCTTTTCTTGCGATCTTCTGACCAGGTTTTGTTTTAGGTAACGCTCGGATGGTCTGTAAAGCGGTCATTGTTCAATCATTTTCTGAACTTAGGTCTGTCTAATATAATGCCATCCGTAATGTCTGTTTCCTGAAGATCTTTTCAATCTTCGAGCAGCGATTTTTTTTTATTTTTTATTTTTTTTATTTATTTTTTTTCATTGATAGGCCAAGGTTCAGAATTACTTTCGTCAATCTCTGATTACTCATTCTGAGAATATATCCGTAAAATTTCAAACATCTTTTCCTAAAAGTGTCTGAGATTTTCTCTGAGTGTTGGTACAGGTCATGAGATGTCATTATCATCCAGATTTCCCCTGTACAGACGGGTCCAAAAAATTTCCATAAGATTTTTCTTTCTTGCTTTTCTACATCTTTAAACAATGAACTGCCTCCGATGACCAGTGTTTGAGGTGAATATAGTGCTTCAGGCTTGATTACAGTGTTGTAATGCCTTAATTTTGCATTTCGGAATATGGATTTTTTATTAGATCTGCTCCAAGTGAATCTGTGTGCTCTTTTTAATTTGTATATTCTTTCTTTATTTTGCTTCATGATTCAGTCCTGAAGGACAGATGACAGGTATTTGAATTTAGACACTTAGGATATTTCGCCATATTGGGTTTTGATTCGTTGTCCATGTAGGTACCGAAGTGATCCTTCCATGTAATGGGTTTTCTGATAAGAGATCTGGAGTCCTATTGTGGATGCAATTTAATTTCATGAAGTTTTTCAATGGGTTTCATTACTTCCTGTCTGCTATTGGATAAGAATTCTAGGTCATCAGCGAAGGCCAAACACTGTAAATTAATTTGGTTTTCACGTAATCTGCTACAAGCTATTCCTTTAATTTATTTTTCCCAAGTACTAATCATTTTTCCTAAACAATATTAAAAAATAAAGGGCGACAACCCATCTCCTTGTCAGATTCCTTTCATAACATCAAATGGTTCAGATATATCCCAAGGAATTTAACCTTTAAAGCGGCGCCTTTAATTTAGTGTTTGCGTGATTAATTCTCTTGTTTTCCTGTCTACTTTGAATTATTCCAGTACACGAAAAATGTCAGTCCTTCTATCGAGTCCATTTGTTTTTATTATTATTATTATTATTATTATTATTATTATTATTATTATTATTAATGTTATAGTAGATTTCCTTCAGCACCTAAAGAATAAAAGCCTATACAGGATTTCAATATTTTATCTTCATCTGTTCTTAGTTTGGAACTCCTTCGACAATAACTGCCATCACCTGTATACCTCTTAGAGCTGAAGTAATGAACTCGCAACATCTGCCTATCTTCATCGCAGTTACCTAATTGCGGCTTATCTTACTAGGAAGCTCTTGGCGGTGGGAACCATAAGATGGCGCAACAAGTGACGCAAGACGACGTGAAGCCTGCCGGAATTGAAGGGCGGTAGCAGCTAGGTTTGTAACTGGTAGAATAATGCGTGAAACATGAATTGCCAGAGCTACTCACAAATATGCGCAGTTACTTTCATTTACTGAGCCGTAATTGCTATCGAATTATTGGATACGTGAAATTCTTCTGAAACATACTCCAACACCAACAGTTCTCGGTACGTATTCATCAATTTCAGACCCCTCATACATGCGTTAGCTTTATATTGGCCTACGAGGCCAAGCTTGCTGTATCGAACCACAGTCCGATCTGCGATCAAAAATACTTCCTTATAGAACGTGCGAGAATCTGTCCTTGTAGAGGTCTTGTGGAACGTCCTTTGTACATCAGTTATTTTGTCAGAAACAATAGGGTTACGGGATCGATGAAGAGAAAAAGAATACATTCTTCAATAACTCCTGAGAACATGTTCAGATTTCATAACGATCGTGAGGGTGGATATAGTGCAGGCCAAACACTCGCTATGTAATGATTAAGAATAGAAGAAATTCTAATTTAAACGGCCAAAACTGCCCTCATCATATTAACTACATATCTCCCTTTCTTTTTTTAAATTGCTTTATAAAAAGCATTATGCTTTCCCCATTCAGGGATTGTCATGAGAGAAAGACTACTGAATAATATTGTACCGGGCGGTACACCTCCACTCCGCTAATTTAAAATGTGCGCCTGTGGAAACTCCTCTGCTGGAGGAAGTCTGAACTTTATTTACCCTATTAATTTTCTAGTTTCTCAGAAGATGTCACCACCTGGAAATTTTTGAGTTTGTGAACTGTGTCATTTTCGACGTACTTTTGTTTTGCTTGAAGTAAGAAGTGTGAACTTTCTCTTCTAGAGGACACCACTGAAAAACGACAATAGCGCACCCTAGTGGGAAGAAAAATAACTGTTCTTTGGAGAAAATTTTATTTCAAAAGTTTGTTCTTTGTTAAATTTCTTTCTGTTATTGTTTAAGTTGGCTGTATACCCCTCTCTTTCCCCTTGTTTTGTATTTGACCAATCCCGAATTTCTGTTATTAATTTCTGACCAATCATTGGTATCTTCCCCCAACTTGAATATGTTTCTATACCCTAGCCAATAAAAAGTTTGTGGGAGGGTGTTTTCTTTCCCCTAACACCTAGAACCTTCCGCGAGAGGATATAAACTGCTGATTTTTGGGTCACCGAGCCACTTCTGTTCCATCTTTCAGTGTATTAAGTACATAGCAGGAGGCGGGAAGCGCCTCTTTCTCCGGCAGCGGTCAACTATAAGGTAATGGCCGATTAATATATTCTTTCTTTGCTAGCTCAGCAGTTTAACTCTCGGGGCGGGTGCGAAGCGTTCCACCATGTAACCTTTTCCTAAAATGTAAATGTAACTAATCTTTTCATCTATTCTCTTGGAAAGCTACATTCTGGGATAGAGAGTGCTAACCCTCTCGAGCTCCCACTCATATTGTTTTGAGGTGAACTTATTTTTCTCAACCTATTCTTCGTTAATGTAAAACAATTGTTCTCTTCTTAAGTCACCTCTTTAGTATGGGATTAGCCCTTGTATTAACGGCCTAGCGCCAAGTAGGTCTTAATCTAGTGTATTAGGAGTGCAAGTTCGCCTCCTCTCAAATTGTTATTTTAGAGGTCATTTAATTAACATTCTTTTCGTTTAATAGACCTCAGTAGATTGGGTATTTTACCCCTGTGTTTATGTCCGTTGAGGACAGCTTGAAGGTGGAGTTTGGTGTGGCCTGGGAGAGGCTTAAATTTGAGAGCGAGTGGCTCTTTTGAAAATTGTATGTTGTATGCCTCGAGGAGGCTTTTCTGTGTAATTTGGAGCAAGGGCTCCTAGGTATGAATGGGGTTTTCTGCCCCTCTGTTAAAACTTGTGTTTGGGGTAAAACTGAGCTGATTGCCCAAGCATTGTGAACTCGGGGCGCGAAGCCCAAATTCTGTAAATTTTGTAACTACCTTATTTTGACTTGCTATTCTGTACCTGCCATGCTTGTTACTTATTTATTTTGAAAAGAAAATATAACCGTATTAAATTTTAAATTTACTTTACGGGCACTATAATTTCGTAGCTTGAGATCCATTCACACCCGCACCTTCTTTCACCTCTACCTACCGCTAAAACACGGTAACAAGTGGTAGCAGAGCGTGGTTGAATGGGTCTCAATTTAGCCCCTTTTGACGGCTAAACATTGTTTGTTCCGAACTCTAACTATTTTCCCAGTTGCTGGAATTTTTTGAGTTTTTCAAAATTGTTCTGTCACCATGCCCGGCCCTCGCGATGTTCTCCATCTTAATTATTTGCGCAAGGAGGAGTTGATCTATGAATTAACTATCAGAAATGTGCAATCTGGAGGCACGGTTGCAGTAGACACTAACAAGCTTAGAGAGTCCCTTGATTTGCCCATTTCCATCCCCAATTTGGGAGAGAAAGAAATTGATGACTCTCTTTCCACGATCGTCGAGAATATTACTGGGCTAGCTTCTGTAGTTAGTTTTTTTGATGAAAATGATCCGTCTCCTAATCAAATTAAGCGTGTGCAAGGCAGGCTATATCATTTTTCGAATAGGGTTAACGATCTGTTGTCTCTAAAACTGAATGACGTTCAGAGGAAGGAAGCTAGTACGCTCCTGGAAAATATTTCCGAATTATCTAGTAAGGTCACTCAATTGTTAACTGGGGAAGTTCCTCCCAAATCTGATCAACCCACCATAGTGAATGCAGGTAGTGAGGAAGCGCCTCCTAAGGGAGAAGTTAATAGGATAACCGTTGCTGCTCAAACTATCCCTGCTCCATTGGACAACGAATCTGAACGTCGTGCATCTTTGAGTAACATCCGTTCTGAATTAACTTCCTTGCCATTGAAACCTTTACCTACTATGTCACCCGGGTTTAGCAGCTTGCCTCATCCATTGGCAATGTTGCTCAGAGGTATCTCTAAGTTTTCCGTTAATACCACCAGTGATGTAATTTCTTTTTTAAGATTTCTAGTTGAATTTCAGGATCATGCCCTTGTGTTTTCTCTTTCTCCATGTCAAATTTTGCAAATTATCTATCCGTATGCTATTGGTATTCTCTCAGATAAAATCGTAAGAGCCATTGCCGAGCAATCATCTATTGAGGATTTCCATGCCCATTTGCTAGCTAACTTCATCCCGGCTAGGGCCAGGTCCTCCCTTATTCAGAAGTACTATTACCGTGTACAACGCTTGGATGAAAACTTGGCTGATTTCATACAGGACATTAAGTTTTATACTAGGGTGTTTGCTCTTCATTTCCCTGAGGATCAGATTGTACAAGCTATTGTGGAAGGGATTTCACCACCCTACAGGTCATATTTGTGTTTCGCGGCGTGCCCGCAAACTTTCTCTGAACTTGAAGCGTTGGCCGTCTCAGCGGAAGGAGTTAGATACGCCGATTCTTTGCGTGTCGCGAAAGAACCCCCGCCTTCCTTTAGTAATACTCGGCCTCCACCTCGCCGACCAGTCAATCCCCGTAAATGTTATGCTTGCGGGTCGCCTGACCATCTGCGCAACAAGTGTCCACTGATCAAGTCAAGTGGGACAAGGAATGGAGCCGGGTCATCACAAGGCTGTTTTAAGTGTGGGGCCTTCTCACATATCGCCAAGAATTGCCCAAACTCAAATAGCACCCCCTCCTGCTCAACTTCTGGTGCAAATTCCACCTATGCCAATACTAAAAAGTGACTAGTGGCTTCGGCTGAGTCGACTAATCCATCTTCCCGAGACTCAGCCCCTAGTAAACAGGTTGTAAATGCAGAGAACGATCAGCCTTCAAATTCATCTTTTGAATGCCCTAAAGAATGTCTTAGGATTGCGGCGGATACCCCCGCACCTGTTCCTTTTCTTAAGATTGAGTTAAATAACGAGCCTATAACAGCTCTCTTAGATTCAGGCAGTGTTTGTTCGATTATTTCGGCTGAATGGTATTCTAAATTGAAAACGGTTTGTAAACTTCCTGACTATGTCTCTTCTCCTGTTCAATACGTATCGGCTAATTCATCTCCATTAGAAATTCTAGGTTCCTTACTGGTCAAAATTCGTATTTTTAAGTTTACATGGAAAGTTAAATTGTTTGTGGCCAAGCAATTGTCTTGCCCCATTATATTGGGAGCTGACTTTATTTCTCACACTGGTCTTGTGCTCGATCTCCAGTCTAGGTCGTGCACATTCAAATTTGCTTCTAATTGTAAAATCCCACTATTAAAGTGTAATTCTGTGTCATGTTCTTCTATTTCGCCTACCCAGGATGAGATGTTGTTAGACCTTAGACATCTACCTGAGGAGCAGGCTGATAGTATTCGCAAACTGTGTCTGTCGTTTCCCGAGGTGTTCTCTGATACTCTTGGTGTTACTGACCTTATTGAGTACAAAATTGAGGTCACGGATTCGATTCCTGTCCGTTTTCCACCTTATAGGCTATCTCCACCTAAAATGAAGGCTCTGAAAGAAATTATCGATCAGATGTTGAAGGATGGTATTATTAGGCCCTCTAAGTCGGCGTATTCATCGCCTATTTTTCTAGTCCCGAAACCCCAAGGAGGCTTCAGGCCTGTCATTGATTACAGGGCTCTCAATCGGAAGGTGGTGTTGCAATCTGTGCCCCTTCCTGACCTACATTCTTGTTTTTCATGGTTTCGTAAGGCCAAGTTCTTCACCATCTTGGACTTGAATCAGGCCTATAATCAAATTCCCCTTGCCGAAGAGTCTAAACACCTTACAGCGTTTGCCACGGACTGGAATTTATATGAATACAACCGCGTACCTTTCGGGCTCCCCACGGGGGCAGCTGTGCTCACTAGGCTACTAGATAGGGTCTTCTCCGACATCAAATTCGAGTACTTATATCACTACTTAGATGATGTCGTATTTTCAGAGACTTTTGAAGAACATCTAGATCATCTGCGAGAAGTTCTCGATCGCCTTCGTAAGGCTGGGTTAACTGTTAAGTTGTCCAAGGTTGCCTTTGCTAAGCCCTCTATGTCATTCCTAGGGCATATTGTGTCACCCGATGGTGTAGCAGTCGATCATTCTAGAACACAGGCCATCCGTGATTTTAAACCTCCCAAGGACATTAAAGATATCGCCAGGTTCATTGGTATGGTGAATTTCTTCAGGAAGTTTATTCCTAACTTCGCTAATAGAGCGGCGCCCTTAAACCTTCTTCGTAGGAAAGGCATCAAATTCGAGTGGGGACCTTCTCAACAAGCCGCTTTTGAAGACCTTAAATTAGCACTTTGTAATGCCCCTGTACTTGCTATGCCTGATTTCTCGAAGAAATTCATTGTCCAAACCGACGCATCGTCGTCGGCGGTAGCTGCAGTCCTTCTCCAAGAGACTGAACTAGGGAGGCGCCCCATCGCCTATGCATCTAGGACTCTCTCGGCTCAAGAAGCAAAGTACTCCATATATGAGCTTGAAGGTTTGGCAGTCTTATTCGCCTTAGAAAAGTTCCGTCTCTATCTGGAACACGTCAAATTCGACCTGGAGACAGATAATCAAGCCTTAAGCTGGGTCTTAGGTAGACCGCGTCGTACTGGTCGTATAGCCCGTTGGGCCATCCGTATTTCTGCCTTCCAATTTGATGTTAGACATATCAGAGGTATCGAAAATGTTGTTGCTGATGGACTCAGCCGTATGTTTTCTAACGACGTCGAGACCCACGAACCGGTCGACAGTTCATCACCTTCCGAGTCCATACTATCTGAGGTTTATGCCATCCTAACAGATGCTCCCATGCTTTTTAGGGATATCGAGAAATACCAACGTGAAGATCCGACGCTGGCTCCGATAATGGAAACCCTTTCTTCTGGGGAACATGTTGTCCCTTATGTTCTGAGGAATGGGGTTCTATGTTGCCCTTCGAGGCATGATAAGATGATGAAAGTTGTTGTTCCAGCTGTTCTTGTACCTATGATTTTCAAGTATTATCATGAGACCCCATTAGGAGGGCATCTTGGTATCTTTAAAACTCGTGAAAAAATTCGTGATATGTTCATCTGGAAAGGTATGGACGGTGAAATCCGTGAACTAGTAAAGGCTTGTAAATCCTGTTTGCTTAGTAAACCGACCATGTCCACCAAGGTAGGCCTCTTGTCTTCTCAGCAAGCGTCGCGCCCCATGGAACGCCTGTATATTGATTATGTAGGACCCTTCCCCCAGTCAAAGGGTAATGCCAACAAGTTCATCTTTGTGTGTGTAGATGGTTTTACCAGATTTTCTTGGTTATTTCCGACTAAGCTGGCTACCGCTCAGTCCACCATTACTTGCTTAAATTCTATTTTTGCTTCTTTTGGTCCGTGCCAATATATGGTATCTGATAATGCTAAGGCTTTTACATCTAATTTATTTCGTAAATTCTGTTTTGACTTGTCCATCTCTCATGTAACTACTTCGGCTTATTACCCTCAACCATCTCTGGCTGAACGGGTTAACCGTAATCTCAGGTCCGCACTTATTGCCTATCATCATGAAGATCCTTCCAGGTGGGACACGTCCCTGCATTGGATAGCTTTTGCTTTGAATTCGGCGGTTCATGAATCTCACAAGTTTACTCCAGCTTCTTTGATGTTCAAGTTTGTTCCCAACACGCCGCTCTCTAACCTCTGGTCTCTGAGTGACATTCTACCCGAGACAATAGATCCGGACAACATTAAAGATCTTTGGAAGAAGGCTAAAGCCAATCTTAAAGTGTCTCATGAAAAGGTTAGGGAAAGGTATGATCGTGGACGGAGACCCACCCCTTTGAAGGTAGGTGACCAGGTTATGGTCAAGAATTTTGTTCCCGCGGGCAAGCTTGCCCCCAGATTTCATGGGCCATGCATCATTCTCGATTTTCTTACTCCGGTTACATTGTTAGTAAGCAATCCAGCCACCGAGAGGATATCTAGGGTTCACCTGTCCCAGGTGAAACCGGTGTAAATTTGTTTCAACTTGCTTCATATAATTTGATAGGAATATGATGGTTATATATTTTTTTTAAGTTCCACTCTTAAGGCATTCTGCTCCTTCTATTTTATTTTATATGTAAGCATTTCTTGTAAACCTCCCCCGATTGTTAAACTGCCATCCTGTCCTTGTCACGGCCATTACCACGCTCCCGTCTCCTGCTCCACTACACACAGTGGCTGGCTTAGATGAAATGCCATGGATATCTGCACGCCGCTGGCCCCTCAATCTCTCTACATGCCTGTGCCCTCAAAAGAAAAATGATGGTCCAACACAATTCTGCCGCCTAGCTTTAATGTTTCAGTGCCCCCGCAGCCGCGCGGCGCTGTGCCGCGGCTGGGTTCGAGGACGGGCCCCCTCGGCCCCAGCGAGGACGACATGTGCACGGCGAGCCGGAGCTCTCCTCCCGGCCAAGGCTGATGTGCGGCGCACGACCTGCTACTTGCCCGCAGCCTGTATATGTTCACCGCGGGTGCGGCGTGCTTCAACACCTCTGCTCCCCTCATAGTGCGGGCGAGCGGTATCTCAGGGTACTTGAGGGGTCCGAGCGGCTTCCTTTGGACGCAAGCTGTAACGGCCGGTCTGGCCATCCAACTTAGCCTACATCAACTACATAGACATTCCTGTTCAGCCTTAATACCGTTTCATGGGAATTCAACAGCAATATTTGGTGGACATTGCAAAATTTTTCTTCACTTTTAAGTATTAAAAGTTTATCCTCAGAATTCAACTACTACAAACAAAAAAACTTTACTTCACTTGCAACAACAAAATTTTGAAACTGAAACAAACCAAATTAAGAAAATCTCATAAATGCTTCTGCAATCTATCTTCATATTCACATCATAACTTGGAACTTGTTTCAAACTGACTTCATGTGTCATCCCTCGAGGAACCTTTGGGGGGGGGGGAGGTCTGTACCGGGCGGTACACCTCCACTCCGCTAATTTAAAATGTGCGCCTGTGGAAACTCCTCTGCTGGAGGAAGTCTGAACTTTATTTACCCTATTAATTTTCTAGTTTCTCAGAAGATGTCACCACCTGGAAATTTTTGAGTTTGTGAACTGTGTCATTTTCGACGTACTTTTGTTTTGCTTGAAGTAAGAAGTGTGAACTTTCTCTTCTAGAGGACACCACTGAAAAACGACAATAGCGCACCCTAGTGGGAAGAAAAATAACTGTTCTTTGGAGAAAATTTTATTTCAAAAGTTTGTTCTTTGTTAAATTTCTTTCTGTTATTGTTTAAGTTGGCTGTATACCCCTCTCTTTCCCCTTGTTTTGTATTTGACCAATCCCGAATTTCTGTTATTAATTTCTGACCAATCATTGGTATCTTCCCCCAACTTGAATATGTTTCTATACCCTAGCCAATAAAAAGTTTGTGGGAGGGTGTTTTCTTTCCCCTAACACCTAGAACCTTCCGCGAGAGGATATAAACTGCTGATTTTTGGGTCACCGAGCCACTTCTGTTCCATCTTTCAGTGTATTAAGTACATAGCAGGAGGCGGGAAGCGCCTCTTTCTCCGGCAGCGGTCAACTATAAGGTAATGGCCGATTAATATATTCTTTCTTTGCTAGCTCAGCAGTTTAACTCTCGGGGCGGGTGCGAAGCGTTCCACCATGTAACCTTTTCCTAAAATGTAAATGTAACTAATCTTTTCATCTATTCTCTTGGAAAGCTACATTCTGGGATAGAGAGTGCTAACCCTCTCGAGCTCCCACTCATATTGTTTTGAGGTGAACTTATTTTTCTCAACCTATTCTTCGTTAATGTAAAACAATTGTTCTCTTCTTAAGTCACCTCTTTAGTATGGGATTAGCCCTTGTATTAACGGCCTAGCGCCAAGTAGGTCTTAATCTAGTGTATTAGGAGTGCAAGTTCGCCTCCTCTCAAATTGTTATTTTAGAGGTCATTTAATTAACATTCTTTTCGTTTAATAGACCTCAGTAGATTGGGTATTTTACCCCTGTGTTTATGTCCGTTGAGGACAGCTTGAAGGTGGAGTTTGGTGTGGCCTGGGAGAGGCTTAAATTTGAGAGCGAGTGGCTCTTTTGAAAATTGTATGTTGTATGCCTCGAGGAGGCTTTTCTGTGTAATTTGGAGCAAGGGCTCCTAGGTATGAATGGGGTTTTCTGCCCCTCTGTTAAAACTTGTGTTTGGGGTAAAACTGAGCTGATTGCCCAAGCATTGTGAACTCGGGGCGCGAAGCCCAAATTCTGTAAATTTTGTAACTACCTTATTTTGACTTGCTATTCTGTACCTGCCATGCTTGTTACTTATTTATTTTGAAAAGAAAATATAACCGTATTAAATTTTAAATTTACTTTACGGGCACTATAATTTCGTAGCTTGAGATCCATTCACACCCGCACCTTCTTTCACCTCTACCTACCGCTAAAACACGGTAACAAATATGATTATACAATTAGAGATATGACTGCAGTTTAGTGTCCGAGTGATCGCGTAAGATTGCTATGGAGCCATTTAGAGCGGTAATTGCAATTCTTTGAATAAAGGAATTATCCGGATGAAAGTCCTTGCAGAAATTCCCGGAGAAACCTAGGATCGTACCTTTTTTACCAATCACCCAACTGATGAATGGTGATGATGATTAATGTTTTAGGAGGAAGTACAAATGGGCAATCATCCTCTATTAACAGTAATTAGAGGGTACAATTGCTTGACAATTTGTTGGAAAGTTTATGAGAAAAATGTACCTTTCTTAAATCATGGTATCATCAAATTTATAAATTGCAAAACACTTCAATATTTTTTGTTAAAATTATGAAAAATAGTGGGGAGATTCACATAACCATCGTTAAACTTTGTACAAAACTTCAGTTATGTATCTTAAAAACTCTGGATTTGGTGAATGATTATATTTGTACATGTGTTTCGTTTACATCCAGTCACGTGCAGATTTAGCAAAGCCTGTTTGAATTCACCCGCGAAGCGATATGATTGGCTGACTTCAGAAGCTGATAAAATGCTAATGGCGCGAGATATCGAATTATTTTTCAAATTATGTATCAGTATGGCGCGATATTTTCGATCACCCTGTATATTCCGCAATCATTCTGTGTCGGTGGCGATTATTGTTTTAAGAAGAATTACATCTGGGCAACTATCCTCTACTAACATTAATAGGGGGGGGGGGGGGGTGGAAGGGGCCCGACACTTGGAAAATGAAGGTATCGGCTAAGAAAAACAAGGGCAATGAAGGGCGAAAAATGAAATACTCTCTAGGCGCGAATGCTCTAATAACTTCAAGGTCAGCAAAGAGCAAGAGTCGACCATAGGAGGTCGGATAGGTTGGATGAAAGTGAGGAGCCTTGCACAAGTAAGGGGTACCAATGCCCGGACTCAACCCACGCCAACCCACGCTGCCAAGTTAAGACCCTTTGGGCCCCTTTCGTTCGCCTCTTACGACAGGCAGGGGATACCGTGGGAGTTACTCTACCGCCCCATCCACAGGGGGTAGTCATTCTATGATGCCTTGCTCCGTGCGGTCGAGCATTATCCTTCTGAAAAACGCCTCTTTGAAGCCCTGTTATAAAGGGCAATTCATGCGATTGCGGCATAACCTGCTGTCAATGTCTCTCGAATCACTACGAGGAGTGGCCGACTGCCGTATGTGAAGCCCCCCCTCCCCCCACCTCCAACTAGCACAACAACCATTCCAGTTCGTATCTGTCCAGGTTTGTCGTTCATGACACCACTGATGGTGGTAGTGATTATTGTTTTAAGAGGAAGTACAACTGGGCAACCATTCTCTATTAACACTGATCAGAGAGAAAAATTGCGCGGGTCCGATGCTTCGAAAAATGAAGGTATCGACCAAAGAAGGACAAGGATCACGAAGCGTGTGAAAATAAAAGACCCCTAGGATTTTTAAACGTAATACTGTCGGGGTCGGAAAAGAACAAGAGCTGAACAAGTGAGGTCGGATAGGATACATTAAAGTGAGGAGCCTGGCACAAGTGAAAGCAATGTCAGGACTCAGCCAAGGGCTCCGTGGTCATCAACTCACTCTCCCAAGTTAGGAGCTCCTAGGGCCCCCTTTTTCTTCGCCTCTAACGACAGGCAGGGGATAATGTGGATGTTATTCTACTGTCCCCACCCACATATTGGTCTTGACCGCTGTCACCAAAGCATACGAATCTGTCCATTTGCCGTGCCTCCGGCTAGTTCTCTCGACTCTGTGTTATTTAAGGTTTAAAAAAGTTTTGTAAAGTACGAGTGCTGCAAGCGGGACATCGTTATGAAGAGAAAGTTGACCAGTCTAATGACAGTTCACGTCCGGGAAGTAGCATAAAGTGCAAGGTCCTCTATCCGCTTCTTTGAAGGAGCGAATTTCATTAAATATTATTAACTAAAATCGAGCTCTGAACAGCTTTGAAAGGGCCTCGGGCAAGCTAATTCAGGAGCCAAGCCAAATGTACAGCAGATACCGGGGTGTTTCCTAATCAGCGTGACGAATCCCTGTGCGCACGATCAGGTTCGCTGCATTATCCACAACACGGGGCACAGTGAAGCCCCGTCCAGCTCTCAGACCTTTCAATATCTAAGGCTCTGCAGCCCTGACAAGCCTTGACCTACCAAGCAACCGCTGATCAGCCCGAAGGTCTGCAGGTTATGAGATGACACGTGGGTAGCGCGACGAATCCTCTCGGACGGATTATGGCTCCACCCGATAATATTATAACAATAAAAATAATGTATTTAGCATTTGTTCAATTGTGATAGATTTAAAGAGATAGCACGGTGTCGGAATTTCGCCACTCGGGAGTACAACTAGGCAACCAAGGCACTGCAGCCCAGACGGGCAACCGCTGATCTCTGTTAACACTAACTAGAGAAAAAAAAATGGAAGAGGTCTGACACTTCGAAAAATGTAGGTATCGGTAAAATAAAGGGAAGGGCCACGAAGACGCGAAAATGAAAGATTCCCTTCGCCTCGAAAATCTAACAGCGTCGGGGTCGGAAAAGAACAAGAGTTGACCAAGTGAGGTCGGATAGGATATAAGACGTTGAGGAGCCTGGCACAAGTAAGTAGAAGCAATGTCAGGACTCAGCTAAGGGGCCGTGGTCGCCAACCACGCTCCGTAGTTAAGATCCCCTGGGGCTCTTATATGTCTTCTCTTTCGACAGGCAGGGGACACCGTGGGTAAATTCTACCACCCCACCCACAAAAGGATAAGACAACAGAGAGCCAACCAAAGTCAATGTGTCGCAGACATTTGTCTGTCAACGTCCGTAAGCCTAGTAAAACTTACCAGTCTCTATCGCTCCTCACTAAAAATTCGCACAGCAATTGCCACAGTCACGAGTCTCATCAGGAAAGGGCTTATCCGTTATAAACGACTCTTTATGTTTCTCAACGTAACAGTGGATGGCAGAAATCGAAGAGGTTTGATTGTCTTAACTGAGGTATGAAGCAATTTTGGGCCATCCTCTCAGTTAATGGTGGTAGTGATTGTTTTAAGAGGAAGTACAACTAGGCAAACATCCTCCACGGGGACGGGGGGGGGGGCGCGGGAATGGAAGGGATCCGACACTTGAAAAATTAAGGTATCGGTGGAAGAAAGACAAGGGCCGGGCCACGAAGGTCGTGAAAATGAAAGACTCGGGGTCGGAAGAAAACAAGAGTTGACCAGGGCAGGTTGGATAGAATAGATGAAAGTGAGGAGCCTGGCACAAAGAAGTGGAAGCAATTCCAGTGCCCCGTGGTCGCCAACGCACTCTCCTAAGTTCAGAGCCCCTGGGACCACTTTTAGTTACCTCTTACGACAGGCAGCGGATACCGTGGGTGTTATTCTAACGCCCCCACCCACAGGGGAATCGTCTGAGTTATTTTAGAAGTGAATCATCTTTGAAAAATAAATCGACCCGCTTCTAGTCGATAATTAATCTTCTGTCAGCAAGATCTTGCCTTCGTTGTGCCCGCTAAGAGATCAGCCTCCATTCATTAGCCAAATTAATGTGTTTATCTTCTTTTCATGATGTCCCTGCTTTTATTTTTATAATTAGGAAAAAAAGTCTACCTGCTTTCGTCCAGTCTTACATAAGTGGATCTTTCGTGGATTTCAAAGCACTGATTTCTTCAATGTCAGTTCTTGAAACCTGTTTTGTGAATGCAGGATCAGTGGTGCCAACTATGGAGGGGGGGGGGGGAGAAGGGCATTCCCGGCCCCACCAAAAATGATCTTAGGGGGCAGAGTGCCACCCCCCTCCCCCACCAAAACAATATTCTCCTCTGAGATGTTAAGTCGCCTTAAAACGTGGAATTTCGCAGTCTTCGGAGGCTGCTAAGGCGTTAAATCTAGAGAAGGTGGTAGATGGTTTTAAAAACTTCGTCTGTTTCATTGCTCTAATTTATTTCAGGATGATTCAATAAATGCAGACGCACACAATTCTAACCAATGGCCACACTTACTAATTAAAAGTCTATTCACAAGTCCCTCTTCCTTACGGCACAGTAGGAGATCCAGCTCGTTGCTTCACCTGGGACGCTAATCCTTACTTTCACTTCCCCAAGTCAGTCACCTCATACAGCAGCTGTGTGTAGTCAGCTGGATCTGAACACATGACTACGGGCCACTCGACACACAACGACTGTTCGTTGGTTCGACTCCACAGATAGTCCAGTAATTCACACGGTCATGTGCAGCGAACAGCTAAACAGTTCAACAGTATTCAACAGCAGGACGATACTCACAACAGCGAACATTAACACAGGTCCATTTTTCCTCGCACTCACGATAGCGGGTTTCCTCACTGATTCACGGCGATCATCAGTCCACACACAGTACTCTCAGGTAGCACACGTCTTCCGTTCGGTCGTCTCCAGCCCATCTACTCACTGGTCTCTCCGACACCAGAACAACAGTTCCTGGTTCAGATCTCGGTGGGACGCTAGTGACAGCCACCACCCCTTTGGCCCTCACCCCAGCCACCGAACCCCAACACACCGAGTCTCACACTGACTAGGTGTTCCACATTTCACATGCCTGTGTTCATGTTAACCTCCCCCCTATAATTACCCGAAGTCGGTGCGCTTGTGCAGTCTTTATTCACGTCTTTGGAACTGAACAACTGGCAACAGAAACAAAACGCAGAATCAGCAGCAGTACTACATTCCAGCCATTTAAATTTACTGTACCGCGAAGACTGGAAAGATCTTAATTCGTAGCCGATTTATTTCCGGTATTTTGTGTTAATATAGGTTGTTATGGGCCTTCTTGAATTCGGTTTCTACGTCCCACTAACTACTTTCACGGTTTTCGGAGACGCCGAGGTGCCGGAATTTAGTCCTGCAGGAGTTCAGTAAATCTACCGGCACGAGGCTGATGTATTTGAGCACCTTCAAATACCACTGGAACCTGCGAAGTTGAAGTCAGAAGACCAGCGCCTCAACCGTGTGACGATGGGAATCCGCCAAATGTAACAAACCCATTTGCGAGAAACTTCGCTCAGCGAAAGAGGGGCCGAAATAAGCGAACACGTTTCGGCTTATCCGTGGCACTCGACTGTTTCCGAGAAAATGACGCTCGAAGTTTCCGACGTGCTTAACGTGTTCAACTGACGCTGTGGCGCAGCGGCTTCACGCTTTTGCGCTCCGTGTTCAAATCCCGATGATTTTTTGTTTCACTTATCTGCTTATATCTATTGACTGTTACTACGCGAATGTTTCTTATCAAGTTAGTGGATACAAGGGCGTTATGTAGATTCTAAAATTACAACTGGGTGTCATAATAAGTATTATGTCTTTCTTTCGTAACCCGTTTACCCTCCAGGGTTGGTTTCTCCCTCAGACTCCGCGAGGGATCCCACCTCTACCGCCTCAAAGGCAGTGTCCTGGAGCGTGAGACCTCACGGGAATACAACTGGGGAGGAGGACAAGTACCTCGTCCAGGCAGCCTCAGCTGCTCTGCTGAGCAGAGGCTTTGTATAGGGATGGAAAGATTGGAAGGGAAATAAGTGGCCTTAAGTTAGGTTCCATCCCAGCATTTGCCTGGAGGAGAAGTGGCTGAGATGAGAATTGAACCCCTTATACTCAATTGATCTCCCGAGGCTGAGTGGACCCCGTTCCAATCCTCGTACCACTTTTCACATTTCGTGGCAGAGCCGGGAATCGAACCCTAACCCTCAAAATGGAGCCAGCACAATAGGTCTAATGCTTTCAAGAGGAATCAAAACAACGGGAACAACCACTCCGGTCTTTAAACAAGGCGCCATTGTAAGAAAACATCTACCAGTGAGCACAGACATCACAAAGAAAGAAAAATCAGCTGAACCAAGAGGAGTCAAAATCAGAAAGAATATAGAGATAGCCAAAGAGAAAGCAAAGACAAGCTAGATTGACCAAGTGGTTAACATGATAGAAGAAACTGAAATAGATGCCGCAACATGGCGGATAGCAAATTGCTATGAAGAAGCGGTCCCTTTAAGTCTGGGGACAAGGAAATCAAAATCCTGGTTCAACAAACATTGTTATGAGGCAAGGAGAAACACCTTGGGAAAATTGAACAGAGCAAGAGAAAGAAGGAGCACAGAAGACCTGGAAGAGTACCGGCAACAGAAAACGCAGCACAAAGAGTTATTGAAGAGGAAAAAGATGCAGTACATGGACGAACAACAACAAAGAATTATAGAAGAAGCAAAAATGGACCCATGCAAAACTCTACGACCAAAATGGAGCAGAATACAGTCAAATATCAACAAAGAAACATATAAAGCACGTCTCAGCAAAGCAAATGCTTCCAGAGACACTAGACCCCCATTCAGGTACCCAGAACACAGAGAACAATCAGAAGGCTTAACGGAAGAAATCGTACAGGCAATCAATGATGGTAGAAATAATAGAGCTTCAGGACCAGATGGAGTCGGAAATGAGCATCTAAAAGAGACCGTGAAGGAAATGTTACTGGTGTGGAGTGCCCTACTGAACAAATGTCTTGAAACTGGAAGGGTTCCATCAGACTGGAAGAAGAATACAATCAGAATACTCTATAAGGGGAAGGAGACGCAGATGACCCAAATGCATACATAGAGATCGCGATGGAACAAACAGGATTGAAACTTCTAACAAGGTTTCTAACAAAGAGAGTGATGAATAAATTAGATCCACTGTTACCAGAGGAACAACCTGAGTTCAGACATCTACAACGATGGCTCTGGAGAATTTACTAAATCGCGTTCGTCTCGCCCCAGAAATGTCAAGTGGTAAATTATTTGTGGCATTCATCGATTATTCAAAGGCATTCAAGGGCACTTCACCTGAATGTTTACATTAACGGATTCTTCCTCAAATAATTTAAACTTGGCTCGTAATACATCACTAATTAAGATCTAATAAAAATGTAATACGTACATCAGTTCTTCAAACCTTAGTAATCCAGAGGCACACGGTTTCACTTCGTTATTCAAACTACGTACAACCAAAATCACAAGATATTGAGGAGCACTACAGTCACACACCTACTACTCAGCCATTACGGAGTTTACAGAAATACACGTTTTAAACAGTTTTAAAGCAATTCAACCGGTGAAGTAAAAAGGTAAATTCATAGCGGTCTGGTGGGCAGAACACACGTGCGTGCAGTGCGACACAAAGATTTCTGTCATTTGTTTAAAAGTGGACCTTTGTTACAATATGTTTCACTCTAAGTGTTACAAATATTGAGAGGTTTGATTCATTTCTTAAAAATCCTGTAGTGGCTCGAGAATATGAAAATATTGGAGGAGCAAATATTCAAAAGAGACTTTGTACTTCAAACCGACTTTTATAGTATAAACAAAAATGTGTTTGTGTTACAAGTGCTGCAAGTGTGTGCAGGATACTTAATTATGAATACCTATTAATCTAGAATGTAGCCAAATTAATTATTTAGGTTAAATCTTAGTTACATGACATTGTAGAAATTTAACATAAAATCTGGACAGAGTTGCTTTTGATTAAACAGGCTGGACATGGTTGGTTTTGTTCCTCATAATGCTGGACATAGTGCATTTTGATTGGATGTACATGGTAAAAGATACTAGCAGATATTTTATGAAATACGGTAGACACAACCATGATAGAACAACTCAAAGAAGACTTAAAAAATGGGGAATAGTTAATCTCAAGATCACAGCTGTAACTTATTGGTCAAAGTAATACCTCATAAGGCATTCTTAAATGTGAAAGCCAAAATCGTCTTCCAGTCACATAATATTGGATTATCCTCCTCAGCTGGAACAGTCATTCTATGTACAATGATTAAGAGTTCTTTATACCACTTCAGATTTGTCTCGTTTTGCCAATTCTCACCAAAAAGTTTGACTAGTAGCTTCCTTACATCTTCTTTCTTCTCAACTGAAAGAGGATGTGATGGCTGATTCTCTTTCACGCGCAAGCTTCTACACTGATACTTAATTGCGTTCCAGCCTCTCTTGAGCAGTAAACACTCATTTTTGTAATACTCCAATACTGGATCACACACCTTTCACCTTTGTTCTCTTTGCCAGCAATAAACACTCTTTTCATATTAATAATATTAGCTAACCTCTTGAAGCACTGTGACGGTTCCTTAACATGATACAATCTCCAGTCTGGACCTATTAGTTTCACCTCACCTACTGCATTATATACCTCTGCATACTCTTCTTTTGACAGGACAATTGACTTCTTTCTCAATATCTTTTCCACTTGGCCAAACACACGGTCTGCTGGCATGTAGCTGTGTCCCCGTACAGGAAATATTTGAATAAATTCAGTGTCCTCTCTTTTTAGCAGGAAATACACCAACACAAGTGTTTTTGTTCTGCGCAGCATAACGGTCACAGAAAAGTCGTATCCTCTTCTTGTAACTCAAATTCAACTCGTTCAGATGGTGCAGAAGGGCACTTGATACCTCCATGGCACGCCGACCTGCTTGGTCTTCCGTCCACACAAAGAAAACAAGCTCGCCTTGTTGCTTCACATCCCCGATGCAGAAAGTGTAAAAACTAATTTGTCGAGATTAATATGCCTCTTGTATCTGTGTCTTAGGAAGTGGTTGCACTTGCTGCAAGTCGAAGCATAGAGAGATTGTATCTGATGGCTGTTCTTCTTTAAGAAACTGATAAACTGCATTTGAGCGTAGTGTGTAGGCTCTCTTTTCAGTCATGTACCGCGATTTTAGTTTCATTGCAACTTGTTTTGATTAATAAATACAATTTGGTACAATAACTGCATATGTCAGATGTTGGTGATCAAAAGCCTACGTTAAATTTTATCACAAGAATACGACGAAATATTGCGAAGCTGACTTGGAGTGGACAGTCGAGATTTCTTCTCAGGACGCAGAGCCAGTTCTCTGCGAAACGTAGAGAATTTCACCTTATTTTCTTGACACGGCGTAAGCCCAAAAGCCTGTACAGTATCATGTCTATAAGTACGGGCCGTGAAAGCATCTATGGCAACTACGCCATTGTTGTACATTCTCCACAGTTTCTTTATATTAAGCGAAGAGTCCAAATATTTGCACTTAGACTTTTTGCGATTATAATGACTCTCATATCCTTTGAGTTTGCTCAAAAAGTGGCACACATTTTCTTTCTTATGAACAGACAGGTGGGATTTTCGATCACCGCCTCACCTTTCTTTCACATCCTCACCACGTTTAGTTGTCATGGCAATATTTCTCAATCTGCTTGGCTTTACCAGTAGCACAGAAATGAAAAAAATCTTGCAAACCTGAAGCGGCTTCCCTCCTCTGGTTGGTAAAAGAAACTTCAAATTATGCGTATGTGGTTGTTTGTTCACTATTTAGTATTCGGGAGATAGTAGGTTCGAACCCCACTGTCGGCAGCCCTGAAAATGGTTTTCCGTGGTTTCCCATTTTCACACCAGCCAAATGCTGGGGCTGTACCTTAATTAAGGCCACGGCCGCTTCCTTCCCACTCCTAGCCCTTCCCTGTCCCATCGTCGCCATAAGACCTATCTGTGTCGGTGCGACGTAAAGCAACTAGCAAAAAAAAAAAAAAAAAAAATCACTATTTGCCGTCGAAGTCTTCTCATTACTGGTTGCAGAGCGAGTTTTGAATGTATAAAATTAACTTGTGCTACTTTGATTGGAAGACAGAACATCTTTTCTTTCACAAATAAACAATCTGGAGGTCTAAAATCCTTGCACTGCTGTTGTCGTGTATACAAGACACGAAGATGTTTTACCCAACAAGTGCGCTATACTTCATTCGTTTTTCTTCTCTTGCATTTGAAACTTTTCCTTTCTTTCTGGTCCCTTGATTAGAATCCCATACCTGCACAGTATCCTCAGATTCCATAATTACAAACGACTTAGGTTTATAAACTGAAGATTCTGTAAAAAAAAATTACGCCATGACACAGTTAGCTATAAAGGTCTTGAGCATGCAGTGCAATGCATTCTGGTAAATCATTTAGTTGCTATGGTAACCGGGCTGTTATTCGCTGGATGTGACCAAGTCTTGTATAAATGTATTCAGGCTGTGGACACAGTTATTTTTGTTGGGAACTTCAATTTTCACACTGTATTATACTGTATATGGGACATAGACGTTTTTGACTGATGTGAGTGTTTATAAAAGTGTACATGATCCTTCTAATGCAGTAAGTATGCGATACTTTTTTTTTTTTTTTTTGTGGTCAAAGTCTCTTTTGAATGTTCACTTCTCATTTCTATATGTCTATTGAAATTTATTTTTATTGTGCAAAATGAATTAAGAACATAAAAAACAATCAGCATATCTCCTCAACACTGACATTTCCATTTATGTTTTCTTTTTCTTTTTTCTTATTATTTATTTTTTTTGTTTGCTAGTGGCTTTACGTCGCACCGACAAAGATAGGTCTTATGGCGACAATGGGACAGTAAAGGCCTAGGAGTAGGAAGGAAGCGGCCGTGGCCTTAATTGAAGTTCAGCCCCAGCATTTGCCTGGTGTGAAAATGGGAAACCATGGAAAACCATCTTCAGGCCTGCCGACAGTGGGATTCGAACACACTATCTCCCGGATGCAAGCTCACAGCCGCGTGCCCGTAACCGCATGGCCAACTCGCCCGGTCATTTATGTTTTCAGTAAATTTGCTAACTACACTATATTCATAGAGAAACATTTAAAGATGGCACAGAAATTTCACTAAAATTTCACTCTTTTATTTATTTCAGAACGAAGCAGAATGTGACAGTGGTGATGGTGGTGATTATTGTTTTAAGACGAAGTACAACTAGGCAACCATCCTCTATATAACACTAATCAGAGAAAAAATGGAAGGGATCCGACACTTCGAAGAAATGAAGGTATCGGCCAACGGAAGACACGGGCCTCGAAGGGCGTGAAAATGGAAGACTCCCCAGGCCTCGCAGCCTAATACCGTCGGGGCCGGAAAAGAGCAGGGGTTGACCAAGGGAGGTCGGATAGGAATTTTGCAAATACTCGTTTTAATATTACCCTATTTCTAATTTATTGTAGGCTATTTCAAAACCCGTATATGCTGTTTACATTTGTCGAATTCACTTTCATTTCGGAGAGGGTTTGAACCCCCACTAACCTCTCCCCTAGGTACGGCCTTGCATTTTAGATCTGCAGTCTCTATGCGGTAGTCACGGAAGAATAAGACCGTTTACTTGGAATGCTATTAAATGATGTCTACCGTTACATTACGCATCTTAAACTATGTAATCGAAGACCGCTTTGCTGGCTCTTGTACATTAACCAGACCTCCCAGCTAGACCACAGAATAGAATATTATTGCCGTATTGTTGAAATTGTTCACTTATCGGCTGGCACCACTGCCAAGTGAGGTCTGCTTGCGCATACACATGGCGTCATTTCTCCATACTGCCAGTTTAAGGAGATAACTGCATTGTCCATTGAATTGTAAACTCTCTGGTGACAGGAAGTTGACGATTAGCCTTCCATTGGAAACAGCGTCATTTACAAGCCAAAAAGAGAAACAATCACTAATCGGATAAAAGGACCAGCAGCAACCATAGTTATAACATAGGACAGGGCGAGTTGAAACGTGCAATAAATTCAGGATATCGATAAAACAGGGCTCCTAGACTTATTTGTGTGTTAATGAATTAGGAGTCACGTAACTTGGCCTGGCGTCTGCGTATTAGACCGAGAAATACTGGAACCATTGAATGATCTTTCTCAGGAAGGTCAGAATGTACTTACAGACACAGAGATCACCGAACGAGTGGTTGTGTGGTTCGAGTCACGTAGCTGTCAACCTGCATTCGGGTGATAGTGGGTTCGAACCCCAATGTTGGCAGCCCTGAACAAGGTTTGGCGTAGTTCCCAATTTTCACACCAGCCAAATACTGGGGCTGTACTTTAATTAAGACCTTCCCTAGCCCATCGTCACCATACGACCTATCTATGTCGGTGCGATTTTTCTTAAAAATGGTCCCCGAAGACAAACACGACCAAAAAGAAAGAGTGCATTATCTGAGCTGCAAGACTTATTCTCTAGCGAGTGACTACAACCTTAATAAATAAGTTATGGTAACACAAGTGCACTGAGATGCTAAAAGTTATGAGATAGCAGCATTTGAAGGGGCGCCACCGTACTACCCTGCGGGTGGGAGCGGTAGAATAACACCCACGGTACCCCTGCCTGTCGTAAAAAGCGACTAAAAGGGGCCTCAGGGGCTCTTAACTTGAGAGGGTGGGTTGGCGACCAGGAGGCCCTTAGTTGAGTCCTGGCATTGCTTCTCCTTACTTGTGCCAGGCTCCGCACTTTCATCTATCTTATCCGACCTCCCTTGGTCAACACTTGTTCTTTTTCGACCCCGATGGTATTAGGCTGCGAGGCCTAGGGAGTCTTTTCCTTTTCACGCCCTTCGTGGCCCTTGTCGTTCTTTTGCTGATACCTTCATTTTTCGAAGTATCGGATCCCTTCCATTTTGTCTCTGTAATTAGTGTTATATAGAGGATGGTTGCCTAGTTGTACTTCCTCTTAAAACAATAATCACCACCACCACCACCACCACCTCCTGGCACCACCCACCGTACCATGACGCCTTTGAAGTGCCTAGACTATCGTTGTTAACTGAGCCTCCGGACAACCTCCAATTGAATGACAAACGCGTAGTTTGAACTTTATACGGGAAAACGGAACGACCATTATTGCAGGAAATGTATGACTTATGACAAATACTGCACGCAAACACGCCCCTTTTATAAGTTAATACTTTTAATCATTTGGCGGTATTACAGACAGCATTGTTACATACACATATATTATTATTTAACGTATGGCGATGTTACACATACAGTGTCCCAGGAGGAATGGTCAATATTCAGCGATATGACACGAACGATCATTTGAAGCAAAATTCTTCATATGGACATGTGCCCTATTCCGAATACGAGGTGGGATAAAATATAAACGGGATTTTATTTTTTATTTAAATTCATTTTTTGAAAAGCACAAGGCAATTGCAATTTATTTTTCCGCATAGTTTCCTGTTTTAAAAATGCATTTGTCCCAACTTATGGGCAGCTTTTTGATGTCCTCATCGTAAAAAGAACAGGGTCGTGTCACCAGCCAGTTGCGCACGAAGTCTTCCACACTCTTGTCATCTTCAAATCATTGCCCCCCTAGAGCTTCTTTAAGAGGTCCGAACAAATGGAAATCGCAGGGCGATAAGTCTTGGCTGTAAGGAGGATGATCAAGTGTAGTCCAATGTATTTCCTGTAGCTTGGAGACAGTTAGAGCTGCAGTAAGGGGGCGCGCCTTGTCGTGGAGGACCTGTCGAATCGGTTGGTCTCGTCTTTTGTGGCGATATGCAACTCTCGCCTTGTTCAACAGCTCGCAGTAGTAAGCAGCATTGATTGTGCGTCACTCATGCAAAAAAAATTAATCAACAAATTGCCTCGCCGATCGAAAAATGTCGAGTCTTGGCTTTCACTGGTGCTGCCTCCCCTTTTCTCCGCCACTCCTTACTGGCTTGTTTGGATTCGGGAGTGTAGTGGTGGACCCATGTTTCGTCGCAGGTGACGATCCCACTCAAAAATGCATCACTTGCTTCCGCAAACCTTGCTGTAAGCCTCTGACAGACCTCCAAACGTCTCAAATTCAGATTTTCTGTCAAACGGCGAGGGACCCATCTGGAACACACTTTGCGGAACTGTAGGTCGTTTGTGATGATTGCTTAACAGCTCCCATAACTGATTCCGATTTGTTCTGAAATTGCTGGTACTCTCGCCCGTCGATCGTCGTCAATAATATCCTTAACCGCACGAAAATTTTCGTCTATAATGCTGGTCCGAGGACGGTGATCGTGTTGCTGATTTTCCACACGTTCTCGTCCTTCCTTGACTTTTTATGCCAGGCAAATATACGCGTCCTTGACAATGTTTGATCGCCGAACAGTGCAGTCAATCTCTGGCAAATTTCCGCCGCTGTAACTCCTTCACGAGCAAGAAATTTTATAATTATGCGCTGCGCAGTGGAGGGATACACCTGTTGCTCCGACATCGTGAGCGTTACTGACGAAAATGCGGGAAATATCGAACAGCAAGCTCTCCCCACTCCTGACAGTACCGCCTAAGCAGAGCAGAAGCGCGGGGCCAGTCCTACCAATTGTTGATGTTCTGGAACAAAAATCCCGTTTATATTCGATCGACCTTCGTAGTTTGCGAGATTGAACACATTTAATGTGCATTTGTCTTTGGGCTAGTGGCGCGCACGTACGTTTTTCTTCCATTAAACTAGCCCCTTGAATGCGCAGTTGTCCATGGTGTGTTGTGAATGAAGTAGTGCGAGGGACTGAGAGCGTATCAGTGAGAAACTTCGGTTAACTGTGTTTGTACCACCCATCTACTCTAATGAGGAATATGCAGATATGGTGTATGTTTACGTCTTCTGCGATGGTAGTGCTCCTGCTGCTGTTGGGAAATACCGTCGGTGCTTTCCGACAGGTCGAATTCCTGATCGTAGAGTGTTTACCAGAGTTTTCAGCACGTTGCGTGAAACAGGTATTCTTCCAAGTTCGCATTTTTCTTCTGAACGTGTAGTTCAACAACCACAGCAAGATATTGTTGAAATGGTGCAGCGTAGTCCTACTACCAGCACACGGTGACATTCTGCACGTATCTGTGTCCCACGAAGACGTGTATGGCGAACATGTCATGCGGAAAACTTGTACCCATTTCAGACGTCAAAGAGGTTGGGTGGGTAAAACCGTTTAAAATCGGTGAGGTATGGGAGAAGTGCCCATCCCCACACCGGGCACAGAGTGACGTACCTAATTGGGCCCTGGAGCTTGGTCCGATGGGACACTCGAGCTGATGGTAGGGGTTCGGACGGTGCGCAGGTCCCATGAAGCCATGTTGCCCAGTTGTCAACAAGGCACCATACAGACTGGTGGTTGCTCAATAATAGTGTAAGATGTGATCCACTCTTTTTTTCGTGTGGCTATTTCTAGCCGAGTGCAGCCCTTGTGAGGCAGACCCTCCGATGAGGGTGGGCGGCATCTGCCATGTGTAGGTAACTGCGTGTTATTGTGGTGGAGGATAGTGTTATGTGTGGTGTGTGAGTTGCAGGGATATTGGGGACAGCACAAACACCCAGCCCCCGGGCCATTGAAATTAACCAACGAAGGTTAAAATCCCCGACCCGGCCGGGAATCGAACCCGAGACCCTCTGAACCGAAGGCCAGTACGCTGACCATTCAGCCAACCAGTCGGACATGTGATCCATTAATCCACCTCAACAGGTCGTTGACCGATTACTGCTACGATGAACTGCTTGATGATTTGCATTATTTTATATCCAACCTGTGACCAATGTAAAGCTGAGAACAGGCTAATTACCTATTAGCCCGCAGAATAATCTTATTCTGTTTACTTCAAGTAATTACACTTAAATATATTTTATATTGTAATATAACTTTTAGCCGCCTCTTTTTGGGCTCAAGATCTATCTGAAAGTATCGTGGACAGTTTTGCGTGGACAAAAGGCCAACATCGTAACCAGGCAACCAGTGTACGTCATATGGATGGAAGAACGACGCCATTTTGGTGGACGGAGAGACATGTTTTGGGAAGATGTTGATGTTGGACGTTTTAGACGACTAAAGAAAGGGTATAAACAAAACAATGGCGAGTAATTTTCACGGAAAAACATAAAAATAAAAATTCTAAACGCTGCGGAAAGAAGAGACAATTATTTAAGAAGAATATCTTTCTATAGCGCAATCCGATTGTGAAAATTGCGATTGTGTTTGTAAGACCCATAAAACTTGTAACGACAATTTTCTATTTCGAAAATCAGTGGCAACCCTGTGTCAAGGAAATTCATTCGCCATATTATCTTACAAATTTAGTGAAAGCGTCCCTACGATTGTGTTGACCTACTCACTACACTTCAAAACTGTTATTACTTTCACTGTGTGTACTACAATCGAGAAGAAAACAATGAGAATGAACTACTGGATAGGTAAGGTATTTTGTTTCATTATTCAGTACCATTTGCTGCCGGTATACTAGTGTATACAGTGGAGCAACAACGCTTAATATCACAACATCGAAAACCTAATGTGAAATGAACTGCCAATGGATTCGTGTAATTCAATGTCAGCTTACTCGTATGAGATTTGACAATTAAGCCTAATTCACACGGGGATAGTTTACTGGAGCCAAGTACTTGAAGCAAGTAAAATTTCCTTCAACTTTCCGCGTGTGATTAAGTCAGGACAGTCAAGTTGTAACTTTCCTTGCAAGTAAATTTGAGTTGCCGAGCCGTTAACTTTTGCGTCCACTTTTCCATCACGTGACTGAACCCCGACTTGTAGGCAAATCAACTTGGAAACAGAGCACGCGCATTTTTCTCGAGATTCTTAGTATATAAAAACCAAAACCAAACCCCATGTTGAAACAGCCCCGAAGGGCCTTGGCCTACCCAGCGACCGCTGCTCAGCCCGAATGCCTGAAGATTACGTGGTGTCGTGTGGTCAGCACGACAAATTCTCACGGCCGTTATTCTTGGATCTCTAGACCGGGAATAATAAGTGGAATGCAAACCAAATATTGCAGTTTATCGGCATTATTTTATGAACAATACGAAATATTATGGTTCCTATAAGCTAACAAATCCTCTCCCGCTAGTTCTTTCAACAAGTTGTAAGATGCACCATGCAAAGCTCTTCTACTAATCCATCCTTTACCCTAAGTTTCTCTATTATCGAGCTTGGTAGCTGCAGTCGCTTAAGTGCGGCCAGTATTCTGTGTTCGGGAGACAGTGGGTTCGAACCCCCCGAGGTTGGCAGCTAATAACACTTGAGGTGATTGAGAATGAAACTCTTATATGTAAATTAAATTATAATCTTTCACAAAATCTGCGTCAGTACACGCTCTGAAACAACGTGAACTTACATGCCATAAAATGCCTCTTAGACGATATAGAGAACGCTTTACGAATCGGGAAAGGAAAAATAGATGTACTATTCATCGACAACGCAAAAGCCTTTGATTCAGTAAGCAAGAATATTTTGATTTTCAAACCAGAATCATCCTGAGAAAAATATCACTATCTAAGCACTGAGCGAGTTGGCCGTGCGGTTAGGGACGCTACCTTCCTATCCTTCTATCGCCATAAACCCTCGATGTGATAGTGCGAAGTTAAACAAATAGCAAAAAAGAATCTATCTAAGCAGATTCATACGTATCCCGATACCTCGAAACTGTGTCTACGTTGATGACCAACTCACAAGATCCAAGCCCATAGAAGAAACAGTGGGAGTACTTCAGAACTTTACTGGTTAACATATCCACGATGTACGTAACCAAAGAAATCGAAATAGTAAACGTCTCCATATTATTACTAGAGGAGGCGTGATGTTCCGCAGGTCAGATAACGCGTCTTGCGCCAGGCTCTGCCCCGGTCCTTTTGGAATATCTACTTTCAGAATTTGTGTTACGTCTTAATTATGTGTCAAGGGATTTTTTCAGATTTCTTTATTATGACGTTGATGGATGTTTTACGAATTACTTCGTCGTTTTAGAGTTATTGGTGAGTTTTTAATTAAAAGTTTTAGATTATTTTGTTCGTGAATATGTTTTCCTTGTTGCAACCCATATTATCTGGGAAGTAGCTGACCCCTTCAAATAAATAATAAAAATGAGTGAAAGCTGTATATATTTACGCGTCGCCCTATAGATATGATGTACATCAGTCCAACTGTCATTGAACTATCACCAACGAGCCTAGCGAACCTGAAAACTGGGGATTCAACACTTATCTCGATCATTTTGGACATTATAATTCTCACCCCCTGTGGCGATCGTGGTTGAACTTGGACTTAAATGTCATCCGGAGTGTCTCAGCGACCCGAAAATTATTGATTCGACACTAATACAAATACAGTAGAGACAATATGCGACACTTACGGATTTATCCTTGTTAAAATGGGAGACAATTCGACGGTGGCGCTCCTAATGACTTGACCTGAAAATTCGCGCTAAATTCAAATATAAATGGAAATGCATGTACGAAAATGGATAAATAAATTACGTCTAGAAAGAAAGTGTTATTGAGATATTAACTTCGAAGTTGCTAAAGCGATTCTGGATAAATGAATGAAGAATTATTTAAAATGTTATTATTTAAAGACTGAAATTAGACATATGAAATAGACTGCTGTGAAATGGCTTAGTCTTTCATTTATGCATTACTTTTTTGTTTTAGCATTACTGCCTGAACCTTTACACTTAGATTTGTCTTTTTTCTCATTTCAAAAACATTTTATCATCACATTAAGACACGTGACAATAAAAATATCGGCACATTCCTTACACACATGATGCAATGAATTAACATTTAAAAGCAGGACAATGTTCCTCTTAATTCTTATATAAGCGTAATGTCCCTTCTTTCTTGTACACCTTACCCAAATCACTTCTGTGACATTTCAAAACCCACAGATCACACCTACAACAACACATCGGTATTGAAGGTTAAATGCTGCACTATACAATAAGATAAGCCCTATGCGTATTATATTTTAAGCCAGTTAAAATATGGGTCGAGCAGGTCAGAAGATTATGAAGTACTATAAAAATCTCTTTGTCACTGGAAGAATAAATATGCAAACACAATAGCCTATTACTTACATTTTCTTGTCACGAGGGGAACGGAAGAATGACCGCGCATTCTTCTCTACTTCATAGTTACCTTTCCCCTCATGTTGAGAGGAGGTATCAAGGAATGACACACGCTACTATTTAATTATGTCAACTCAGTGAAAACGCATAATTAACACCAAAACCTTCACTCACAAATACACGTGCTCTTATGACAGAATCAGTAGTTCTCAGGTCCATCCGCTAGATAGAGCTCTAATAGCTGTCCCTCGATATCTCGCTGAGTGTCGCGTATTGTCTCTACTGTATTTGCTTTTAGTGCCGGGAGTGTCCGAGGACATGTTAGACTCGCCAGGTGCAGGTCTTTTGAATTGACACCTTTAAGCGACCTGCGTGTCGTGATGAGGATGAAATGATGATGAGGACGACACATATACCCAGCCCCCGTGTCAGTGAAATTAACCAATGACGGTTGAAATTCCCGACCCTACCGGGAATCAAACCCGGGACCCCTGTGACCAAAGGCCAGCACACTAACCATTTAGCCATGGAGCCGGATTTCTTGAATTTCACGCAGGATGCCATTTTCTTTTTCTCTTTTAAATCAATGTAATCCGTAGCATTCGTCTCCAGATCCACATTTCAAACGCTTAGGTCGTTTCCAGTCCTAATCTCTAATTGTCCAAGATTCACGTCCACATCATAAATTTCTTCCTAATTCCAAAATATATATTTGCATTGATCAAAAGATTTCTCTTATTACTAAACGCCTGTTTCGAGAAACCATTTGAGATCCAGATAATTCAGAAAGAAGACTGGGATATCAACAAGGGGAGAACTGGTGAGGAAGATGTAGTGTGGTGGACAGATGGGTCAACGACTGAAAAAGGAACAAGAGGAGCCTTCAAGGGGGACAGACCTGAGAGATCAATCCAAATGAGCCTGGGCAGACACTACAGTTTTTCAAGCTGAAGTGATAGCCATTGCTAGATGCCTTGAACAAAACATGGAAATGAAATACAGAAATAAGTATATTTCCATCTTGACGGATAGTCAAGCAGCTATTAAAGCGCTTGAAGCTGTTCGAATCTCGTCCAGAAATGTTTGGTATTGTTACTCTCTTCTCCTGAAGCTCTGAGTACAATGTTGGGTACTGAGGCATGCAGGGATTGAAGGGAATGAGAAGGAAGGAAAGCTGGCCGGAAATGGATCAGAGACACCTTTTGTTGGCCCAGAACCAGTATGAGGCATCTCATACGGACAAGCCCGCAATTACACAGGTAAACAGATTCAAAAGGAGCAATTGAAAAACTGGAAAAATGCTCCAGGGTGCAGGCTTGCAAAAAAACTAATCCAAAGTCCAAACAAGAAGCATACAAAAGAACTGCTGAAGCTTAGCAGAGAAAATATAAGATGGGTGGTGGGATTGTTCACTGGCCACTGCCCTCTTACATCTACATAGATTTGGAGTAACAAGGGACAGTATGTAGACGGTACAATCAAGCAGAGGAATCAGCAGAACACATACTCTTTGAATGCGAGGCTCTGGGAAGAATTAGAATCTCTACATTGAGCTTTCCTGGTTTAATTAATTTCGTGTGGCTATTTCTAGCCGAGTGCAGCCCTTGTAAGGCAGGCCCTCCGACGAGGGTGGGCGGCATCTGCCATGTGTAGGTAACTGCGTGTTATTGTGGTGGAGGGCAGTGTTATGTGGGGTGTGTGAGTTGCAGGGATGTTGGAGACAGCACAAACACCCAGCCTCCGGGCCATTGGAATTAACCAATGAAGGTTAAAACCCCGACCCGGCCGGGAATCGAACCCGGGACCCTCTGAACCGAAGGCCAGTACGCTGACCATTCCGCCAACGAGTCGGACAGCTTTCCTGGTGAAGAAGGGAAACAATCCTTGAAGACTCAATAAGTACAATCTGCATCTTTATGAAGGAAGCAGATATAACTAGGTGGGAATAAAGGAAACACGTGGGAGCAGAAGATATTAGTGGTCGACGCTAAAATAAGGAACTGTAAAGGGGCAACTTGAAGTTGGTGTGAATTCGTTCAGGAAGTTTACTCTCAACTAACAGTAATATTTAATCTGACAATGCTGATGACAATACATTAAGCATCTTGGACAACTCCTGCTCGGAGTCTGCTACAATTGCTTTGTCATTTGCAAATCGAATGCATCGGATACGGTACCCGTTTATTTTAACTCATTTTATTCTTGCCTTACACTTCTGTATGGCTTCTTTAATGAGTATATTGAAGAGGTACGGTCTTACGCGTTTTCTGATTTTTGCTTCTCCGGTATCTATCACCGTGGTCTGTCCTTCAAAAAGTCTCAGTATCAGCCTCCTCTCCTTCCATGTAGGCTTAATAATAATAATAATAATAATAATAATAATAATAATAATAATAATAATAATAATAATAATAATAATAATAATAATAATAACAACACCGGAGACGAATGCAGGAGTATTCGGTGACAGTTAAAGTTCGTAAAAAGTGACAGTTGAAATGACGTAGTCCCTAGTTGTCCGAAACGAAGAATGAATGAATGAATGAATGAATAATAATAATAGTAATAATAATAATGAAAATGAAAATCGACTGCCTGGCCCCCATATAGCGGCGAGGATAGAAATTGTGCCGGCTGCCGAGACCTGTAGCACTACTCTGGGCCAATGATTTATAACTGACAGATGAAATGAAATGATAGTGAAGAATTTTGCTGGGATGAAAGGTGACAGGGAAAACCGGAGTACCTGGAAAAAACCTGCCCCGCCTCCAGTTTGTCCAGCACAAATCTCACATGGAGTGACCAGGATTTGAACCACGGAACCCAGCGGTGTGAGACCGGCGCTCTGCCACCTGAGCCATGGAGCCATTAATAATAAGAATATTTTGCTGTACGTCCCACTAACTGATTTCTTACGGTTTGCGGTGACGCCGAAGTGCCGGAATTTATTCTCTCAGAAGTTACTTATTGTGCCTGTAAATCTACCGACAGGAGGGTGACGTATGTGAGCACCTTCAAATACCACAGAATTGAGCCAGATCAAACCTGCCAAGTTAGGGTCAGAGGCCAGCGCAGCGCCTGAACCGCCTGAGCCACTCAGCCCGACTCTAGCCTTAAGACTTGTGAATTGTTTGTCCCAACTCACGTTATCGAAAGCCTTTTCAATATCTGCAAACGCTACACAGATGTTTCTAATCATCTCCAACCTCCTTTCTAAAATTATTCGGAGAGCAAAGATTGCTTATTTTGTTTTCATTCTTGTCCTAAATTCGAACTGGTCCTGATCAATTTGGATGTTTAAGTGCTACTATCGGTAATAAAGAAAAACAAGATAAATAACACACAACACATCGTCCCAAATGTAGAATTTGCAAGATTAAACATCTACAAAATATCTATGGGAAAGGCTCGGAATGAGGAAACGAAATGTCGGAGGACAGGTTATCTGTTGTGTAATCAGGACGAAGGCAAAAGGTTACAGATCTCTTTATACAATCGTGAAAGTATTTAGGAAATGTAAAAGGTTTTAAAGGAAAAGCGTAAGACCCCGATTCGTACAGCCCATTATTCCAAATTTATGGGACATTCACCAGGATCACTTGGTTCTAGAAATGGAAAACATCCAAAGGAAAGCAGCACGATTTGTTCTGGGTATTTCAGACAAAAGAGTAGACTTGGGAGTAAGAAGACGAGCTGCTCGATCCTGCCTGCCGTGAGAGGTGACTGAAAGGGGTCTTTCGGGCTCACATCTTGAGTGCATGGAGCTCTCAGCTGAGTCCTGACATTGCTTCAAGTTACTTGCGTTAGGCTCCTTGGTCAATACTTATTCTTTTCCGACCCCGAAAGTATTAGCCTAGGTTTGCGACGCCTAAGGAGTCTTTTGTTTTCACACCCGCGTGGCCCTAGTCTTTCTTTGGCCGATACCTTAATTTTCCGAAGTGTCAGACCTCTTCCGTCTCGTCTTAAGGTCACTACATTCATCGATAATGTATTGAGTAATCGATTATTCCAGGTATTCTCTGAAAATTCCAGGAGTAGATTTCACAAATTGAGTAACGGCTTACCGCAGGGTTCAGTCTTAGCCCCTATTAATGTTCAATTTGTACATCCATGATATTCCAGATATTACAGCACGGAAATTCATTTATGCCGATGATATAAACCTAACAGTACAGAGATCTACTTTCAAGGAGGCAGAGGATATACTGTCTGAAGATCTACAGGTGACGGTTGAATACTTTAGGAAATGGAGACTTCATCCAAGTCCTTCGAAGACAGAAGTAGCCGCTCCAATAATATTGCTCCACACATTGTTAAAACTTCTAAAGGAATAAATCATCGTGCGACTACAACCAATATTAAACAAGAACTCAAAAAACTAAAAGCAACAGCTGGCTCTACGACAGAATATTCACACGACATCACCCCCAAAGAGGTTGCAGCAGCAATAAAGGATATAAAACCTGGTAAAGGTCCTGGCTTTGATGGCATATTCCCCGAGTTCCTCATCAAATCTGGAAAATATATCAGGACATGGCTAGCAAACTTCTACACCTCAATGCTAAAAACAGGAAACTATACCTCAGGAGCTTAAACGCGCCAAAATAATTGCTCTCATTAAACCAGGAAAACGTGCAGATCTTGTGCAAAGCTACCGTCCCATTGTATTGCTTAGTGTGATATATAAACTCATGGAACAAGTTACAAAGCTTATTGATAACATGATTGGAAACAGAGGATTTCAGTTCATTATGGGAAACAAAACCAGTAGCCAGAAATTCTTCCAAAATGGCCTCCGTCAAGGTTCTGTTCTAGCCCCACTGCTCTTTAGCCTTTACATTGGTGATATGCCAGAAACTATCAGCAGAAAGTTTGGATATGCTGATGATTGGGCCATTGCAACTAGACACACTCACTTTGAACCCATGGTCGAACAAATGGACTTGCTTCCATCTCAACAACAGACAATCCAATAGGACTCTGGAAGTCTACTTTGATGGTACACAACTTACCCACAGTAACGAACCGACATATCTGTGAGTCACATTAGACAGGACCCTGTCGTTTAAATCACATCTCACAAAAACTGCTGCGAAACTCAGAACAAGAAACATCATCCTACAAAAGCTTTGCGGCGTAGTACTGTGCACCAGTATGGCTAAACAGCGCCAATACTAACAAAGTTGATGTCCAACTTAATAGTACTATGCGCATTATTACAGGAACAATTAGGTCTGCCTGTCCTAACTAACATACCACCCACTAACCTGCGAAGGAAAGTAGCTTTAATCAGAGAATACAAGATCCTAGCGAACCCTGGATTACCGGTACACTCTGACATCTCGGACCTCAGAATCAACCTACTCCGTTCGAGACATCCACCTCTTGCAGCTGACATCAATCGCATTGGGTTCAACATCACCGATTCCTGGAGGGGAGAATGGATGCAAAATGCTCCGAGTACGTGCCAGGCAATGCCATGCATCAGTAAGACAGTTGCAGGGTTTGATCATCCTCGCAAGGTATGGTCAATGCTCGACAGCCTCAGGACGGGACACGGGAGATGTGGGGATTTACTTTTTAAATGGCGAATGCTTTCCTCACCAGTATGCGACTGTGGTGCACCGCGACAATCCATTGAACACATTAGGGATGGCTGCAGCATCAGAGCATATGAAGGGTCATATGAAGACTTGTTAGCAACCCCAAAATATATTGAGTACATAGAAGGTCTAAATGTCTTTTGTTGTTTAGTTCATTGATTATTATTGTTAATTTGTAATAATGTATTTGTATGCCATACGCTAAATAATAAATTACCCACGAACATATAGGTTCACTCGTAAACAATTTGAAGAATTCCTCACAGATATCGATTTGAAATATATATGCTGCTAGATGCTTTACGTCGCACCGATACAGATAGGTCTTATGGCGACGATGGTTATAGGAAAGTCCTAGGAAGAATTGGAAGGAAGCGGCCGTGACTTTAATTAAGGGAAACCACGGAGAATCATTTTCAGGGCTGCCGACAGTGGGATTTGAACCCACTATCTCCCGGATGCAAGCTCACAGCCGCACGCTCCAACCACACGGCTAACTCGCCCGGTTGTATTCGAAATATAGAGGTATTTTCTATCATTGTGCCGTCGGCTGGCCGAGCCGAGGTAAGATGTTAGGAAAATGTTGCAGTCTGTGTGGAACTAAAAGCATTTTCCTTGAAATAAAACGAAACACTACCTAACCCCGAAAATTTGCGATTCTTTTGGATCTTACTGGCTATCTGAACACGTTGAATATCACCCTACAGGGCAAAGGCCTATTAATTATTGTTATGATAAAAATATCACGGGCGGTCATTCACGAACTTACACTGTGGATGAGTCAGTTACGAGATGACGACCTAGCGCACTTTCCAACATTAGCCGTTCTACCTTATGGATGCCTTTTCCCCACCTGGGTTGAAATTCTTCTGAAAGACGGGTGGACTTTCTGCATAAATAGGTATGCTTGTAGTTAATTACCTTATTTAGTAAATCGTGCTTCTGTCTGCTCTGTATAAGTCCTCAGGCACCGTACAAAATATTTTGGTGGCTCTCCAGTGGCCAGATCACATGTTTAGGAAAGAGAAAAACCGAAGGAAAATTATGCAAACTGATAAGTGAAGTCACTGAAACGAGAGATCCTTTAAGCTTGCCAGGGAACCACCAACCTGCCCTGAAAAGTATTTTAATTTACAAAGGAAAAAATAAAACCGAAACTGTTTAAATCAACGAAATGAGGCCATTTCCTGTGGTCCTATTGGCCGATTGTGATGAAGGCAAGTCCGGCTGCAGGGCTGCCATCCCACGATAACGAAGATATGCTACCAGAGCCATCTACAGTAGACGGCTCTGTATGCTACTATTCATTTTATTCAAGTTTACTGTTTAGTCTATTCTCGAACATCGAATGAGCAGTTGCTGCTGTCAGGGGATATCATTTGATAGAAGCTGAAGCCCGATGTAAACAAATGGACTTGGGCAGGTTCCCCTAGTCGTAGGTAAAATATGCTCTGAATATTCCTGTGCTATTTATTCTGATTTTTAGGTGAGTTCTCGACATAATCGTCGTTAGAGGCTGGTTCGTTTTCAGTACCGGTATGCAAGAGAACGAATATACATTTTCACGTGAATATCGTTGTCCGCACTATCTATAAACTGTGACTCTCCCACAAGCCTATCTAGAGTATAAGCTGTATTTCAGATACCGTAGCGTACCGTACTTTAGCGATTTAGGTGGCCAATTTGGGTTAAAATACACTGTGCAGCTCCGCGCATAGCGAGATACTGTACACCAGAATCTGATCAGTTATAAAGTTTTATCACTGTAGGGATATTCTGGCTGTATTTACATTAAGCCGCACGTTACATTAAGGAGAACATGCAGGATGGTAGGCCTACGCCACTTTGCGCCAGCTAATTTGGAGTCTTATGCCCCTGACTGCTTGTCTGGGACGCCACTTCGCACGGTACGATAGTCTACCGGTACCAGTGGCGTGCGGTAAACGCGTTCGTTACCCCAGCTAGAAACAAAAGTCGTATTCACGGCAGCATCATAACATAAACTACAGCAAATTTTAAACAATGTAGGCCTACCTATAGTACGCGAACATTTTTTTTGAGCCCTGAACTCCATAGTGCATAATGGGAACTAGGGCTCAAGAAAAAGTTCGCGTACTATACTTATAGTTTCTCGGAGACGCATCGTAATCGTACAGCCATGATTTTCACAGAAATGGTATACCGGTACTGGGACTTCTTTGTTTCTTGACTTAAAATCCTAACCTAAACTCAGCGAGAAAAAGTTAAGACGATATTTTACAGTTTCACTCGCTTACTGAGTGTAGCTACAGCGACGACAGATATGGGAAAGTGTTTCTCATGACGAATAACACTGTTAAATTCACGAAGAATGCCACAGACCTCGTGAAAACTTCACCCATAACACAAGAATAACACTACAAAAATTCACAGTTCCTGCCACCATTACTGTACAGGCAAACCCACGGGTGCACAAAAAACAAAATACTTGTACTTCGTGCTTGGCTCTGTGCTTCATGCTGGCCAACCTAATTTTTTCCCGAGTGTATTGAAAAGTATCCTCTACATGTGCCGTACAAAACGTTAACATATGCCAAAATCCCAAAATGAAATATATATACCGTACCGTACTTCAATTACAATTTATTTCATAAAATAGCTTATTTTTATTACCAAGACACCGAGCTCGATAGCTGCAGTCGCTTAAGTGCGGCCAGTATCCAGTATTCGGGAGATAGTAGGTTCGAACCCCACTGTCGGCAGCCCTGAAAATGGTTTTCCGTGGTTTCCTATTTTCACACCAGGCAAATGCTGGGGCTGTACCTTAATTAAGGCCACGGCCACTTCCTTCCCACTCCTAGCCCTTTCCTGTCCCAGTGTCGCCGGTCCCAGTGTCCAGTGTGTCGGTGCGACGTAAAACAACTAGCAAAAACTACCAAGACAACGTGCAAGTGGCTATACTGTTAACATACTGATATTTTTCTTGTAGTCTCTGATGAGTGGCGCTGAACACTTCGAGTCTTAACTAATACAACTAACATACCTTACCCAAGCTAGCTGGCTTGTCGCTGTAAGATGCTGCGAATCTCTAGGATGGCCCACACTCACCCCCACAACAAGGAGGCTTCAAGCGCATGCGTCAACACAGCGACTTGAATTTGCACCAGCAAGAAAATACAATCATTATCAGAGGGTAGAGAAGGGTCCACCTATTCAATACCACAGCAGCTTTGGGGTAGATGGGGTTCAGTGCACGCCACTGACCGATACCATATTGTGTAAACTGACCTACTTCCTAAGTACTACCCCTTTCCAATCCTCCCTGCTGTCTCTTTTCTCCCCTTAGGAATAACTGCATGTAGGAGGCAGTGTAGCTCATGTTGACGACCACTCGGGGCATGCGGGCTTCGCCCAGCCAATCCCCCCTCCCAAAAGAAAGAATGGTCCATCTCTCTCCAGACCTAATCAAATCAGATCAATGGTCTTGTTATTCAAAATTATTGACAAATGTCTGCAAAATTTATTGCCAACTATTCAGGCCCTAAACTCTACATCTTCAGTGCCTCCAGTTTTACCAACAAGAAATTAATAATGTTGTTTGTTTTTACATCCCACTAACTACTATTTAAAGTTTTCAGAGATGCAGAGGTGCCGGAATTTAGTCCCGCAGGAGTTCTTTTACGTGCTAGTAAATCTACCGACACGAGGCTGACGTATTTGAGCCCCTTCGAATACAACCAGACTGAGCCAGGATCGAACCTGCCAAATTGGAGTCAGAAAGCCAGCGCCTCAACCGTCTGAGTCACTCAGACCAGCAAAAAAGAATCTAAATTTGAACCTCAGAGAAGATTTAAGCCTACCAAGAAACCTCGTAGAAATACGTTATTATCCATCGCAAAGCCCACAGCCGCAAAAGAGCAAGACTTTTACCTTAATCTGAACTGCAGTGTCCATTCATGGGTCTTCTAAACAGGATAGTACTAAAATAGCAGTACTTATATTATAATTATTGGCAGGAGTGTATTTAAAAATAATTCTTATTTAGATACTAATAGACTAGTACTTAAGTTAGTGAAGCATGTGATTTGTGAATTTCCAAACTCTAACATTCATAACTATAAGCACCTTCAAATACCACTGGATTGAGCCAGGATCAAACCTGGTCGATAGGAAGTAAAATCATCTTTCTCCAGTTGGGTTCATCAAAGAGGATTTACTCTTCAAACTGACAAATGGAACTCAAGTTCATAGTGACTAAAGTTACATCCTAAATTTAAGATATAATTTATTTTTCAGGGACTTGAAAATGCTTTAATAATATGATTAAATAGTTAAAACTCTAGGTTATAAAATTATATAAACATGTGCGGAGTCTAGAGAGACAGGTTTTTCTTGTACTATAGCTTGAGACTGAAGGAAATTCATATTTAAATGTGGCGCGCTAAGCAGGCTGCCAGTATCACCTCCACCGCAACAGCTGACATAGGCTACTCTCTAGCATGGCACAAAGAACTCTACTGAGTGACTGAATGTGCGTGGCACAAGTTGCTTCCCACCTGCAGTGAAGCGTACGTTGGTTTAATACTTTCTTTTCATTTATGGCAACATTGTTGTACAACATTTCTATAAATTTTATATTTTCATAACATTTTTTATAAAATGTTTCTATGCAATAGATAAATTCATTGTTCACTTGTCAATGAAAAGAAGTGGTTTGGCTACTGCATTATCAGCATAGTGCTTCAGGTGGACTGGATTCCACTATTGAGAAACAAAGAAAACTGGTGCTGGTGGGCATTCTTTAAAAAAAAAAAAATCTTATGACAGGAACGTGATAGTGTTTTGTTCCAGATTTGTCTGTTATGGCTGAAGTCTTGTTGAAAGTTTTAATAAATGTTCTAATTCACTTTTCTCTGGATATCGAATTATGTGGAGGTATTGTTACTGATGGCGAGGCAAATGTGGCAGGCACTTTTTCATGGTTGTAAACAAAACTTGGAGAAATCGAACCAAGAGTTATGCATGTTCACTGTTTGGAACATACTTTGAACCCTGTGATGCAAGAAGCAATGCAAGTTGAGTCGAAGTTAAGAGACTATATTGCAAACATCAGAGAAATTATCAATTTTGTGTACAAGTACCCCAAGCGTCCACCAATGTTTCAGTCTCTGCAGGCTGCCCAACATGGTAGCTCTTTGGCTGTTTTGTAGAATAAGTTTGTTGAAAATGATTTTGCAGAATTCCCAAGAGTTAACATGTTTGAGGAAATTAAGCTTGAAAAATCTGATGGCAGTGCTAAAGCGAAAGGTTTCTTAAGATATTTCTGTGCTCTTTTGACTTTATACTGGGTGGTCCACTAGCCCCTGGCAATCCAGTTTTATGCATCCCTTCACATTTACCGCAGTTCTGAAAAACATTAGTCCTGCTCCCTAAACCGGGGTAATATAACGAGATGTGAGTTTATGGGCTAGAAGATAGCAGGAATCATGAGCACCATTATTAATTCTTTATGGGTACCTTGAATGAACCCGTAAAACGAGTACAGATATGCAGAACACATACTTTAAAACAGGAAGTAGATGCACAGACTGGGAGTACAGTGCTGTATAGGTTGGGAAGTGGGCGCTGTAGGTCTAGCGTCACAGTAGCTCACATGGCAAGCGGGCGGGGAGATACGTGATACTGGACAGAGTTCGAGGTAGGAGGTTCGAATCCCACATAAGAATTTTTTTAACAGCCAGTTGCCTGGGATGTGGTAAGGTTGTATACTTAATACCGGTATTTTTCACAGACTGATTTGTTTATTTGGCCCTGAAAAGGGCCGTTGGTATGGTGCTAGGAAACGTATGACAGGATTTCAGTTATCCACATCGTTTAACACAGCACCTTCTCGAGCTGACGACCTCCGTGGTCGATACAAAAGCTGCGTGTGATGTTGTAAGGACCGTCTGGCCCATTGCAACATCTCTGGCAAAACGGATTTGCATGCCTCGGTGATGAGCTGTCTAAGGTGACAAGGACTGGCCAGCTCCACACACCAGTTGTTTTACATGGTGGCCCCACAGAAAAAAAATCAAGGGGCGTAAGATAGGGTGATGTGGCGGGTCAGGGGACAGGTCCTCTCATTCCTATCCGTTTATCAGAATACGTCGCATGGAGATGGTTCCAGACGACTACCGCTCCATGCGGTGGAGCTCCGTCATGTTGGGACCACATCCTGCAGCGGTCAAGGAGTGCCACATGTTCCAAAAACAGTGGTAGTTCATCTTGGAGAAACTGCAGATAGCATTGGCTGGTCAGATAGCCCTCAAAGGAATGGGGACCGACGAGGTGATCACCCGTGATTCCACACCATACATTCACGCCCCACTGTACGTGAAAAGCTGTCTCTCGCACCCAATTGGGGTTATCCACACTCCAGTAATATATATTATGGCAATTAACGGTTCCACTGTTGTAGAATTGTGCTTCGTCTGTAAATAAGAGAGTCGCTAGAAAAGCAGGATCAGTGTCCACATGCTGTAGGATCCACTGACAGAACACCACCTGAGCATCGAAATCATGACCATGGAGCTCGTGGTGTAATTGCAGATGGTATCGGTGAAACTGGTGGGTATGCAATATCCGCATAATAGATGCTCGGCTGATGTTTGTCTCCTGTGCAATGGCCCGTGTGCTAGTATGAGGGTTATACCAGATAGCGGCAAACACAACGTCTTCATTGTCACCAGACATCACGGGATGATCTTGAACAGGCCGTGTCCTCCCAGGGATGCAGTATCCCGCAGGCGTCTTTCCACACTCCGAAATGTCATGCCCATCGGTTGTCGTCTATCCGGATAGCGTTCTTGGTACAGGTGTTGTGTCTGGTATGCATTTTATCTGGCTTCTCCTCCATAGATAAGTAACATATTCACATACTCGTTGCTGGAATACATCTCAAGGCAGTGAATAAACTTTGGGTTGTCAGTTGTTTTGAAGGAGGGGAGTTGGATATCATAACGGTAATTAAAGAACTAAATAAACTTAAAATAACAGAGAGCCAATGTATGATATAAGGAAAGATCTTCATAGAGGTAATCACATAAATGGGATTGTAAATAAAGGGTACAGATCTCTGCACATGGTTATGAGGTTGTTTAGTGGTTGTAGTAAGGATGTAAAGGACAGGACATATAAGTAAGACCCCATCTAGAGTATGGTTCCAGTGTATGGGATCCTCACCAGGATTACTTGATTCAAGAACTGGAAAAAATCCAAAGAAAAGCAGCTCGATTTGTTGTGGGTGATTTCCAACAGAAGAGTAGCATTACAAAAATGTTGCAAAGTTTGGGCTGGGAAGAACTGGGAGAAAGAAGACGAGCTGCTCGTCTAAGTGGTATGTTCCGAGCTGTCAGCAGAGAAATGGCGTGGAATGATATCAGTAGACGAATAAGTTTGAGTGGCGTCTTTAAAAGTAGGAAAGATCACAATATGAAGGTAAAGTTGGAATTCAAGAGGACAAATTGGGGCAAATATTTATTTATAGGAAGGGGAGTTAGGGATTGGAATAACTTACCAAGGGAAGTGTTCAATACATTTCCAATGTCATTGAAATCATTTAAGAAAAGGCGAGGAAAACAACAGATAGGGAATCTGCCACCTGGGTGACTGCCCTAAATGCAGATCAGTATTGATTGATTGATCCTTTGACATCACTAGCATGTACACCAATATACTAATAAATGAGATGAAAGGTCTAAATATCTAGAGAGTCTTTGGTTTTTTTCTTCATTGTCACTATTTGTCATCTCCTGACATCAAAGATGCGTTATGTGTAAAATACCACTTAGACAATTATCCCAAGGCAAAGGGATCTTAAAGTTTCTTTGTAAATAAATGAAACAACAATGTACAACTATGTAGTTTTTGTGACATTCAACACTTGATGTGAATGGAAAGGGGGAATTTTCTTGTCAGATGTAATAGGCTGATTTTGTTCGATGTAGAAAGCAACTTCCTATTATGTTACGTCAAAATCTGGAAAGCAGAACAAAATTTTGAAGCTCGATTACGAAAATGATATGACTGTCGTGTTCAATAAGAGCTTGAGTGTACTCACCACCTGACACTTCTCCCGGCAGACTCACACCACACCTCCTACTGCGCTCAAAGCAGCTTTCCTCTTAGTGTTGTATCTGTGTGTTCCAGCAAGGTTTGCATGCATGGTGGAGGGAGGAGGAGCAACAACTGCAGAAAGAGGTGGAGGAGAAATGTTCTGTCTGAATGGGGGAAAATTCTTTCTTCTGTAACCTATTTTGTTATTGATGCTGAGCAGGTTTAATAAAGGAGGTATTGAATCAAATAACGATTCCTATTTTCTGTGTTGTCATTCAGATTATGTTTATTATTACAAAACTTGTCCAGGAAAATAAATAGGTTCTCCGTTGTATTCATGAGGAATTCTTTCTTCTATTTTTTTATTACCTTCATACCTTGTTCTGTGTAGGTATATGTATGTCCAGTCTCTTTCATGTGGTTACTCACAGCAGAGAATTTTCAGTGTTCATTGACATTTACATGTTCCATGTATCTAGTTGCAAAGTCTTGCCCAGTTTGTCCGACAACTGGCACAATTAAGTCTGTAAACACCTGAATCTGTATAACTACTGTTTTTTTTTTGGGTTAACACTACTGTGATTAAAAAATGTATTGGCATTCATATTATGGGTGGAGTATGCCACCTGGACTTTCCTTTTTTAACCATGTTTGCTATTTGTAAAACTTGTGGGATTATTAGGCTACATGAGGAAACAGCAAAGCCGGATTTTTTACTTGTGCCCAGGGTCAATTTCAAAAAATTTCCTCTTCACCATACTTATGATTTTATTTATAAACTTTACATTAAAACCATTGGGTATGGCTACATTACATAAGTATTTCAACTTTTTGGAAATTTCATGTGTAGAAAGGGGTAATTTAATAACTCAATATACTGCACTATAATAAGCTGCTTTCTTATACCCAGCTAGATGCATAGATTTACATTTAATTGTGACGCATGAATGTGTTGATGTCCTCTATAAACAAAATTCGCTTGGTGTCTTGAAATAGTGACATCTGAAACGTTTATAGAATTATTTACCTCATCCTCAACAGTGAACTTGTTGTTTTTATGTAATGAATTAAGACATTGGAGTATATTGTGGCTATTGTTTTTTCTCTGGTCAGTGACGATAAAGGTGTCATCAACATACCTCTAGGCCCTGCACTTGTCCAATAATTTTAGTATTTTCCCAAAAATCTAGAAAAATGTCAGCTAAAATGCTGGAGGCTGGAGCTCCTATTGGAAGGCCCATCTGATGATAAATTTTGTGGTTAAATATAAAATAATTGTTGCTTCAAAAAAAAAATCTAAAATATTGATAACATTTTCTATTTCTAGCTTGCTTAAATGATTTTGGGCCAAAAGATTGTCTCTGATAATGTTAATAGTTTCTTTAACCAGAATGTTTGAGTATATGTCCTTGATGTCGTAAGAACACATGAACTGAAACTGTGACAATTTTGTTTGATTTCTCACAGAAATCTACTGATTTTTTAAAATGGATGTTTTCCTATGGAAATTGTTGTGTTGTATTTAGAGATCTTGTAAGTAGGACTGTTTTCAAAGTTAATGATCAGTCTAATGGGGATTCCAGTCTTATGCAATTTCTGGAGTGCTCGGGCTGTCATAAGACTAAGGTTCATGTTGAACTTTGTTTCTCTTGTTCAGTAAAAATGAAAGATGATTTTTGAAGAAAGTTTTTAATTTTTTTGAATCTGCATTGTAGGATCCTTAATTACTACAGTGTATGAACTGTTCAAGTAAACATTCTCTGTTTTTGACACTTAATCGTCCTTCTCCATGATGACAGTTGTTTCCCCCTTATTGGCTTTCATAACAATGACATTGTTTTCTCGTATTTGAGTTCTTAGTTTCTTATTTTTCTTGGTAACATTTCCCGGGGCCCATTCCTTAAGGCCTTTAGCTAAATTAGGGAGTTTCTTTTCAATTTTGAACTTCTTGTTGTTGATCTGTCAGTAATTTTTGGATGTTAGCTTCTATTTCTGGATCTTGTGATGAGGAAGGCAATGAATTGCTGAAGAGTAATTCAGTGGGGACTGACAGACAGGTTGGAGGACTTGGACTTCATGGATGACTTGTGTTTGCTAGCCAGCACTTTTAAGGATATGGAAGCAAAGCTGAATGATTTAAAAACTGAAGCATCGGTGGTGGGATTGAAGATCAGTGGAAATAAAACCAAACAGATGTGCTATAATAACCAAAATACAGCACTATTATTTTTAGGAAAGCAAGAGATCGAACAAGTCAAGCAGTTTTGTTACCTGGGAAGTATGGTCACCACTGAGGGAGGAACTATAGAGTATATAGGAAGTAGAATACGTGAGGAAAAAGGAGCATTTGCAATGCTGAGACCAATCTGGAAATCAAGGGAACTTAACACCTATACCAAACTATGCATCTTCAATACAAATGTTAAGTCAGTACTGCTCTATGGGTGTGAAACTTGGAAGACTAACAAACAACTGATTAGCAGACTCCAAACAGTTGTCAACAGAAGTTTGAGGAATATCCTGAAATACAGTATGGTGGCCACAAGTAATCTTCAATGAAGATCTTTGGAGAAGAACCCATCTAACACCCATTGACATTGAGATGCATATTAGGAAATGGATTGGGCATACATTACAGCAAGATATAGTCAACATAGCAAGACAAGCCCTAGAATGCAACCCAGTAGCAGGACAAGAGGCAGACCAAGGAACACATAGAGGAGGAGTGTAATAGAGGAAGGTATGGAGAAAGGAGGGAAGATCTGGATCAAGATCAGGATGATGGCACAGAAGAGTTTGGTGGCGGAAGTTCATTGATGCCCTGCTCCACTTAGGAGATGTAGGAAATGAGTCAAGTAAGTTAAGCTTCTATTTCTGCTATGGAAGTTAACAAATCTTTCCTCTTATTTGGACTAAGCCAATTGAACTTGGATCCTTTGCACAAAATATTTCATTCGGACTCAATGAAGCGAACACTCGACAGATTATTACCTAGGGAGGCATATGAAGATGCAGAGATTGTCCTTCTCCTTTTCAGTTTTCATCTTTTTCCTCATCTTCTCTTTCTAACGTTCTCTCTTCCCATTGCATTTATCCTCTTGTTATGTGTTCTTGTTCATGTTCCTACATATCTATATCAATACTAGACTTCATTTGTATTCCCTGTGGGTGGGGGATGCAGACGAAGAATACACCCACGGTACCCCATGTCTGTTGTAAGAGGTGACTAAAAGGGGTGACCAAAGGATGATTGAATTAGAACTATGAAACTATTTGTGATTACTACCATCATGTGGGAAGTACCATGGGTCACCTTTACTTGTGAGTAGTACCACTAAGCTAGGTACACAATAGGCTTGTGATTACCGTAGTAGCAGCAGAGAGTAGTTCACTGTGGATTTACAGTACCGGTGATTAATACCATTATGTGAGAAACACCATGGGTCTGTGTTACCTGTGCGATGTTCAATACATGGGAGTAGTACCATAATGTGTGGAACCATATGAGTCTGCACTATTTTTTATTAGTACCGCCTTAAAACTGTGATCACGTGAGGAATACCATGGTTCTACTTTACTAGTAATAAGTACGATTATGAGGAGCCGTAGACCTCTATTTTGGATCCTTTTAGACAACATGCATCATCGATTAAGGATTGTGCTTTAGAAGCAGTCCCTTGGTCAGTAATACTATTGTTTTAAGATAGTATCTGGGAAGGTGGGGCATTGCGGGACGAATCCACTGATTGTGTTACGTTCATAATCATTGTTCAACATCTTCTTTCTTAATTCTAGTCAGTGAATGAATTTTGAATTTTAAAATTGTCATTACATTTCATCTCATTTCATACCATTAGGGGTCGATGCCCTAGATGTTAGGTCCCTTTAAACAACAAGCCTCCTCCTCATCATCACCATCAGACTTCATTTGTCACTTGTTTGTTCTTTGCCTCTCCTGTGTTTATGCTATATGCAATCTTCATTCTTGTCTCTTTCCTTTTCTTGCATTTGTCCGGCTTTCTCCTTATCCACATCAAGATTAAAGATCTGTCAAAATGGCCCATCGGAAGCAGAAACAAGCTCGTTGTGTTGGCGAGTAAGAAGAAGTGGATGTAGGAGATCTGGAACCAACTGTCTGAAAATGTAGATATTGTCCATGTACTTTTGTGTTTCCATGAACCTACTATGCTGGCATAGCAGGGGAGAGCTGATACTCCCACGTGGCGCATCCCAAGTGACGAATAGGGGGGTCCTAACCAGTTTACCAGCAGACTTGAGCGAAATAAAATAGCTCTCGCGGACCAAACACCCATCCCCTGTGGGTGGGGGACGCACACGAAAAATATACCCACGGTATCCCTTGCTTGTCATAATAGGCGACTAAAAGGGGCAATCGAGCGATGATTTTAGAACCATGAGACTACTTGTGATTAGTACCATTATGTGAGGAACACCATGGGCCGATTTTTCTTGTGATTAGTACCTCTATTTGAGGAACACCATGGATTTACGTTAACTAGGAGTAGTAACCTTATGTGAGGAACACCATGGGTCTGGGCGTTGCCTGTGGTTAGTACTATCGTGTGTATTCCACCAAGGTGGACGGGGAGGGGATTTGGCTGTGCAGACTTATGTCCATGTGCTGTAACGCTGCACTGGAATGTATTCACAACTGAGTATTTATTTATTTTCCACCTAGTCGATACAATGATTGCCTAAGGCAACTTAATGGTTAGAAGTGGTACATGTTTCATATATTATCAACATCTTCAGCCACATAACGCTTCCTCTAAAGGATTACTTTGTCAATTTATGTATTTTTCATCTAAACAGTGTTATGTGGCTGAAGATGTTGAAACATGTACCACTTTTAACCATTAAATTGCCTTAGGCAATCATTGTATAAACTAGGTGGAAAATAAATAAATGCTTAGTTGTGAATCTATTGAAGTGCAATACAGACCATGAATCTGATTTTATGTAAACACTGGAATGTGTTGGTTCCCTTGTGTTCAGAATGGGTCTGTCCTACCTATGAGTAGTGCCAGTTTTTGAGGAACTCCATGGGTCTCCGTTGCCTGTGATTAGTAACACTATGCAAGAAACACCACGGGAATACCGGTGCCTGTGATTAGTACGACCTTGTGAGGAATGCCATGGAATGCATTCTTGTGAGTAGTACCATTTATGTGTGTCATACCATGGGTCTACATTACCTATGATTAATACCACCATGCAAGACACACCATCAGTGTAAGTTACCTATGATTAGTACCACTATAGGAGGAACACCATGGTTCTACTTTACCAGTGATTAGTACCATTATAAGAGACTGGTGACCTAGATTTTGGAGCCCCTTTGGACAGCAAGCATCATCTCAGAATAAGGGGCATTGTGAATTGGATACACTGATTGTCTTTGTTTCACTATCTTGTTCTCATCATCATTCATTTTAGATTCAAGTCGGTGGATACATTTTGAAGTTTAAATTTTCATTTTGTTGTACTTTGTATCATCACGGGCTTTTGACGTAGCTGTTAGGCCCCTTTAAACAACAATCATCATCACTTTTCTGTTTACATGTTTGTCTTTGTCTCATCTTTGTGTTGCTCCCTCTTCTCACACCGACCTGCAATTTGTTCCTATTCATGTATCTGTGTTTGTTTGTTCCGTTCCATTCCATTACTTACCATTTATTGACCCATTAATATACACAGGATGTCCCTGAAAAATCTTCCAGTATATACAGAGGAGGCAGCACGTAACAAACAAAGGAAAAAAGTTCCTATAAACGTTGGTTGCACACCAATATTTTCAGAGTTGTGGCCCGTTACTACCACTCTCAATGATCATCATATCTTTGATCTGATCTTCTCAACATGCGCTGGATGTGACCACCATCCCCACCCTACGTTGCATGGAATAACGCATTTGTTGGAACACTCTGACTGTTGCTGGATTGCATCAAAGGCACCGAACACGTGTTTTCTTAAAGTATCAATGTCCTTCCCCTGTGTACGTGTCCCCAAAGCCAAAAATCTAAATGTAAATGGACAGGCCCTGACAAATCCATTGCTCGTGGAAAAGCCGTGTGAGGTGTTACTTAACCCGGTGCCAGTAACACAACGCGCAGTAGGTTTACGACCAATGCTTAAGTAGGAATGTATTTCCGTCTTTTGTTGCATACGACCCTCCGTAAATTATTGGAACATCGTGATCTTTGATTGTAGGGGTAGCAGAACATAACTCCGGCCACTGTTTATAGGACCTATTTTCCTTCGTTTGCTGTGTGCTGTCTCCTCTATAAATATTGAAATCTCTTTCAAGGATACCTGTATATATACTCATCATCATCATCATCATCATTTTCATCGATTTTCCGCTCCAGCAAGCCGGCTGCAGATGTTTATATTTATACTGATATATACTGATGTTTCAAAATGAACAATAAGTTGCTCTTATTTTCCAGGTGCAATTCTGTTATTACTGCAGCTTGTCCTAACTGAAAGTAGATCTAACCACACAATAATGAAGAGAGAGGACATACCCCCTTCTCACATATGTAGAACCCGCAACCCTTGTCGCTTCATTGGATATTGCGTACCAGTTAGGGATGCAAAAGGCCAGATTACTTCAGATCACAGATGTGACTGTTACAAACAGTACTACACTGAAAAAGAGTGCAAAGGTGACTATTCTGACAGCCCTCCTTTAGTAAACCACTGCGAGAATAATCCTTGCAAAAATGGGGGCACATGTGTCCCCGTATGGGGGAACTTATTCTGCAGGTGTCGTGACGGATTCGAAGGAATCTATTGTGATGAACCGCTGCGAGGTAAGTTATTAACGTCTTCCTTTAAGTGGCAAAGAAAGACAGTCATAATTGTAATGATAGGCTATGACATGTCATTTCTTCAAAATTGTACAAAATTATGTTGATTATCCTCCTAGTCAGTACTACAATATTTACATCCAATTAACATGAAACTTTACAGACATGTTTCGACCTGGGATAGGATCGTCCTCAGTTAGACATATATAATAAATTAAAAACACCAGATGCACAATATGACGTGTTAGTTAAAAATTTTTTTTTAAAAAGCGTGATGAAAATTTTAAAATGTGAGGTGGTGATCGTTAAAACAGTCTTGAGCTGGAGGTCTTTTTGTTTCAATGTTTTCATTGTTCCCTGATGTAGTTCATGAGACATCGAAGTTGAACCATCTGATTTCTAGTCTGTAAAATGGATAGTAAAAATTAAAATAAGAGTTTCAAAAATGATAACAGGAAACATTTAAGGTAAGTTATGAAGAACGAAAATTAACTTATGTCACATGGCCCGCTTGTATTGCCCGTGTTCCCTGACTACAGAGTCCAGCTCTCGACTGACTTGTTCCCGCAGTCGAGACGCGAGACGTGTTGTTAGGAGGAGATGGAGTGGGGAAATGGGGTGGAGCTTGCGGGAGAGTGGGAGTATGAGGTATTATGGGGGTGGTGACTCAGACTGAGTGTAATAATTGTGAATTCTTCTGGTCTTGTTTTTTACTAAAAATAATCAAAATTAAAGTTTCTCATATTACTTTTTTTTTTTCTTTTCATTTATCTCATTTAAGTTGAGGGCTGGATTCTTGTATTGATCCAAACTAATGTAAAAATTCTCTAAGATGTTGAGTAGTGGACCTTTTTATTCACGTTGTAGAATTTTAGATCTTGATCTGTTGTGGTATAATTATGATTATGGTCTTTATGATGGTTACTCATGGCAGAGAAACAATTATATTTTAAAGCGTTGTGGTGTTCTGTATATCTTTTGAAGTAGTTCCTACCAGTTTGTCCGACGTAACTTGACCCGCATCCCTTGCATTCACATTTATATATCCCAGAATTTATGTATTTATTGCTACTGTTTACTGTGGCAGAGTTAAATACTATTTTTTCAGTAATGTTGCTGGTTTTTAAAGCAATTTTTAGGTTCTGTGTTTTTAGGATGTTAGTGATTATATTTATATTATTATTACTAAATGTGAATCTGGCATACTTTTCTTTAGTTTTGACTCTTTCATCAAAGTGGTTGTGCCTTGTTTGTATGTCTACTAATTATCTTATTTATAAACTTTGTGCTAAATCCGTTGCTCAAGGCTATTTTACGGATGGTCTCGATTTCTTTTCTCACATTCTTTAGAGTAGGATTTTTAAAGCTCTTTCTAACATGCTATTGTAGGCAGCTTTGTTGTGAGCTTCAGGATGTATCAAACTTTGTTTAATGGTGTTAGCAGTGTAAGTTGGTTTCGAGTAAATATTAAATGCCAGGTGATTATTCTTATGGTGCGATAATGTTATGTATAAATAATTAAGCAAGTTGTTGTTCTCAACTTCCATAGTGAATTTACTATTCTGATCTAAACTACTGAGTAGTTTCAAAATTTCTCCTTTGTTAACATTGGTATCTATGATCGCTAGAACATCTTCAATGTAATGTATCGAGTATTCAATAGCTTTGATCCTGTCTATGATATTTGTGTGTTCTAAGTGGTCCATATATATATTCGCCAAGATACTCAAGGACAGTTCTCCCATAGGGGTAATCCTGTCTGCTGGCAGATTTTATTCTCTAAACAAAATAAAGTGAATTTTAATAAGCCTGTGAACTCATCTATTTCACCAGTGCTCAATTTACTGAATTTGGTTAAATTATTCCGTATGAAATTTATAGTGGTTTTAACAGGGATATTAACATACATGTTGATGACATCAAATGAAAGGATCTTGTAATGTTCTGGTACCTTCATATGTTTTATTCTCTTGCAAAGTTCTATAGAGTTCTTAATCATAGTATTCGCTAATAGTGATAATGTGTATTAAGGAATTCTTGAATAAATTGAGATCATTTGTACATCGGGCTGCCCCTAAAATTGACAGTTGGTCGTATAGGGGTGTTACCCCTATGAATTTTTGGTAATGATCTTGCTACAGGTAACCTAGGGTTCATAGCAGTGAGTATTTCTTTCCAAATTCATTGAAAGGAAGATACTATTCTTGACTATTGATTTTAATTCTTTTCGTAACCTATTTATGGGATCCTTCTTAATTATGCCAAAATTGTTTTCCATGAAAAATGAATGTGTTTTATTAATATAATCGTTCCTCTCCATGATTACTATTGCATTCCCTTTATCCAATTTAGATGCTATCAGATCATTTTTCCATTTTTTCTTGAGGAGGTTTTTGACTTTTATATTAGTGGAGTGGTCTGTCATCATCATCATCATCATCATCAGCTTTTCTTCACTCCAGAAAGCTGGGTGCGGTTGTGTACGAGCCTCTTCCAGTTTGTTCTATTCATCCACAGATGCTGCTCATATATGCGACACCAATTCACACCTCTAATTTCAAGGTCCTTCATTATCTGCTTTTCCCAAACATCACGAGGTCTTCCTCTTGGTCTCTTCCCAGCAACATTGTGGTCAAAGTAAGTTCGAGGAGTCCTGTGAAGGTTCATTATTTTAATGTGACCATACCATTGCAATCTCTTCACTTCTAGAGGCTCCAGCAAGCTTCTTTACAATCCAAGCTGTTGTTGGATATCCACATTCCTTATTTTATCCATTTTTGTTTTTTGTAGACAAAAACAGAGAAACATTATTTCTGTTGCCTGAAGACGACTCTTTGTTGGTCCAGTAAGTGTTGCTGCTTCCAGGCCATACGTCAACATAGGTACCAGATATATTTTGTACAAGTTGATCTTGGAAACTAATGGAACTGTTTCACCCCAAAGTATTTGACGTACAGCGTGATAGAATTTGGAAGCTTTCTGTATTCTGTTACTAATCTCTTGATGTATGGTATTGTCTGATGAGAGAACACTACCTAAATACTGGAAGTTGTCTACAATATCCATCTCGTCATCTCCAATTCTTAGATGAATGGTTGGAGAGTTTCTACTCATCACCAAGCCAACTGTCTTAGTTTTTCTGATTTTGAGACCTAAGGTTGAAAAGCTTCATGCCAGAGATCTAGTCTAGTTTGTACTTCCGCTTCTGTCTCACCCCATACCATTACATCATCAGCAAAAACCAGGGCATTAGTTATTGGATCCTTTCTCTTAACTGCTTTTAAAACTTCATCCATTATGATTATGAAGAGAAGTGGTGAAAGACAACTACCTTGCTGAACTCCATTCTTCGTTTCAAACCAACCTGACCTTCCATCTTGGACCTGGACACATCACTTGGTTTCATGATATAATCGTTGTACTCGTGCTATGATCTCATTGGGCACTTTATTATGTCTCAAACATTCCCATATATGCCTGCGTGGTACATGATCATATGCTTTCTCGATGTCCAGAAAAACGGTTATAAGTGTTTTACCTTTCTCCCAATACTTCTCATAGAGCATTCTGGTGGCAAAAATGAGGCCTATGAGGTCTGAATCCATGTTGTTCCTCCTCAAGTGTAGGTTCAACATATTTTCTAATCCTGCTCTCAAGGATGGATTCGTAGATTTTGAGGCCATGTGACAGCAGAGTTATACCTCTGTAGTTGGTACATTTCTTTCTTCACCTTTATTCAACAATGGGATGATGACTCCTTGCTTCCAGTCATTGGGTATTACATTCTCTTTCCAGATTCTATTTAGTACCCTGTACATCCACTGTTGTCCAACCTCTCCTAGTGCTTTGATCATCTCAACACTTAATACATCTGATCCAATTGATGTGTTGTTTTTCAGCTTAGATATTGCTGTCTCTACTTCCAACCATGTCAGATTTGTGGTATTTGTCCTGCCAAAATCAAAAGGTTCGTCGTCTAATGGGGTGACATTTTCATAATAGTTCAGCAAAGTTTTGAAGTGCCTTTGGAACTCCTGTAATATCTTGGTCTTATCCCTAGTCACCTCACCATTAGGAAGTTCTACAGATTGGATAGATTCATTTTGAGTTCTTCTATTCTTAAGAATACTGTATAACAGTTTTTTTATTTCCATCCTGTGTTATTTTGGTAGCCTGATCTTCCTTGCATTTCTGCTTTTCAGCTACAACCAACTGTTTGACCTGTAATTTTTTCTTTCTGTAAACTGACAGCTTCTCTATTTTGTGTTGATCTCCCTGCGTTCTTGCTTGATATAAGGATCTTTTTGCACAGTTTCTGTTATTGATAGCCTTTTTAATATCATCATTCCACCAGGCAGTTTCCTTAGGTTTTCTTATTTGACTCTGTCATCCACATACTTTTTCTGCTGTACCAACCACAACCTTCTTTAGAGTATCCCATTCTTCATCTACAAATTTCAGTTCTTCTCTCGGCAACAACCTGCGGACACCTTCCCTGAATTCTTCCTTTACACTTGGCTCGGTTAGTCGCCAAGTTTTTATTTTTGGGACTCTTTTGTTACAGACTTTGGGAGATCTTTTGTTACAGACTTTGGGAGATCTTTCCTCTGCAATAACTGCAACCAACAGTCTATGTTCTCCACCAAGGTCTTCACTGGGAATGACCTTAACATCATTGACATTTTTCCATACATTTTGATCTATCAGAATATAATCTATTACTGTACCTATTTTATCATCCCAGCTATATCTTGTGATTTTATGGGAGTCCCTTTTCTTGAACCAAGTGTTACTTACTATCAGGTTGTTTCTCATGCATAGATCTAGCATATACTCTCCCTCTTCATTTCTGTTTCCCATTCCATGAGGGCCCAGTATGGATTCATATCCTGTTCGTTGTGAGCCAACTTGTGAATTAAAATCACCCATTACAATTAGATTGTCATACTCAGTGTGTTCTTCCAAGTTATTAAGGAAGTTGGCCTTTTCCTCTTTTGAGCATCCTACCTGTGGAGCATAGACTTGGATCACATTGCACTTTTTCCCTCCTAAGTTCTCAGATAACTTAATTATCCTTTCACTAATAAACTCAACTTCGCTACAAGCATCTATGTTTTTATATATTAAAAATCCTACTCCATTCTTAGACTGCTTCATTTCCAGACCAGTATTAGAGACTATATTCCAATCTGATATTCATTTTCCCAGTTTTTCCCTCCCAATGAACTTCAGGAATTTAGGTGTCACATCATTATTAATACATCTCTTAAGAAAGGTTATGTCTTTACCTTTGATAATTTCACTTTTATATTACAGTAGCTTTCTTTCTTGCCTGGTGGCAATTTTGTACAATTTTGTAAGAAGTTCAACCATCAATACAGATCTAATATGAGATTAATAGTCTGTAATATGATATATGACATGCCAGTTGAAATGCATGTTTCAACTGAAGAAAAAATTATTTAGAAAATGTACTGTATTCCATCTCTGCCCAGCCTCGTGTTATATGGGTAGCAAGATTTCCTCTTACCTGGAGACCTCAGGTTTGATTCTGAGTATAAATATTTTAATTCTGGGCTTGCTTGCTTGCCATATGGCTTTTAGTACCAGGAGTGTCTGAGGACATGTTCAGCTCACCTGGTGCAGGTCTTTCCATTTGATGCCCATGGGCAACTTGCACATCTTGATGTGGGATGGTGATAAGGAGGTACAGAGAGGGTGAAACCTGGAGTCAGCATGTAGCCTACTCCTGCTGAATAGCACCAGGAGGGCTAATTCTGGACTGAGGGCTAGAAAAGGGATCCCTCAGCCTCTTGGGACTAATTTGAGAGGTATCAGGCTCAATCACAAAAGTCAACCTCTATGTTTGAGGATGTCGTTGTGTTGACCATCTGGCATTCCAGTATCATCAAGCCATTTAAAAGGGCAGTAGTCATCTCGGCAAACTAAGGCTCAAAATTGGCTGCTCCATATCATGTTGTTCATTTTGTGATTGAGGAGGGCAACCCCAAGAGAACCAAAGTAACTTGCACATCTCCATGATGTGAAGAGGATGCTTGGCACTTCTGGTGATGCTCTGAATCTTGGCCTCGCGGACCACATTGTCCTACACCATAAGATGGATCAGCACACGCTTATAGCACACTACTCTTACGACTCTTCTCCATTTAAGCAATGCTACACTTACTCATACGTGTACTTCGCGATCAGTACTACCATCGTTCTGCGAATGTGCTCGAGGATTAAGATAGTTTCCAGCTATTCATTCTTCTAGACATTTAGGCGCAGGCCAAATTGGCTTAGGCAGTCACTTTATCCTAAACATAGCCTAGTCACATGCTGGTCATGTAAGATTATATCCATAATACGTAAGAAGAGCAGTAGTGACAGTGACTCTCACTTTACAGGCTGCAATGATTTTGGAAGATAATAACAATGTCATGTGGCTTTCAGAGAGGCCTGGTGCAGGTCTTTTGATTTGACGCCTGTAGGTGATCTGCGTGTCGTGATGAGGATGAAATGATGATGAAGACAGCACATACACCCACTACCCGTGCCAGGAGAATGGACTAATTATAGTTAAAATTCCCAACCCTGCTGGGAATCGAAACCAGAATGCCTTTGACCAAAGGCCAGCACGCTAATCACTTAGTCATGGAGCCGGACATTCTGGAAGGTGATCAGTAAATTCAGCATGGTATCAAATACAGCTTCAATAAATGAGGAAGTAAACGGTCTAAGTCAAGGTTGAGGAAGATATTATCAAGCAATTTGTACCGATTCAGATATGTTGGTGTGAAACATGGATGAAGAGTATGACTTAGGTGAGCAGGTTCCAAGCAACTGAGATGAGAAGTGTTAGGAATACCTTCTGTATGGTTGGAAAAACCAAATGCAACATAATAAGCAATACAGCTATTAAAAATATGGCTCAAGCTGGCAGATTACAAGACCATTGTGTCATCCAGACTCGCATAGTATGGATACATGCAAACAAATTTGCAACCTTATCAAGAAAAGCACCAAACAACAACGAAAACCAAACTCAATACTTACCATAAGGGCAGTAGCACCAAATATGAAGCGTGGAGGGCAAAATAGGGAGAGAAAAGGGCAGGATCTTACGTTAACACTTGACAGGTTGGCAGGTCAACATTGTTAACTACTAAATGACAGACGAAATAAAATTGTAAATAAGATGTTTACTTAAAGAGAAAAAAAAAAAAACAATTAATTGCATTTATGGTTAAATAAACACTTTCTTTCAGAAAAAAATAAAGGGTAAATAACTTTCTTTCAAAACACTTAACATTTAAATAAATGAACTGAATTCATTAAAACTAAATGGTACTAACTCAGACCAGTAGCAGAATTATAATACAGAAGAGGATTACAATCTTATTAACAAATGCCTTTTGTAAAAAAAAATATTATTTTTAATTTTAATATTAGACTTTAAACTTTAAGGTATACCATTGTAAATTAATTACTGGCCATAGATAATTAACTTGTTGCAACAAGGATTCAATCTTCCTTTTGTCAATCACTAGGCAATACACACCATACACACAAACCCGAAATATGTGGCAAGCAGAACCAAAATTACAAAATAACTTAAAGAAACGAACCAAAAGTTAATAACTAGGAACCAGAAAAATATTCCCCAAATTCATACAGTATTACAAGGGGAGAAAAAAAATTATGTTCCACAATGTAAAACGAACAACCACACACGCTAAAGGTCCACTAGCAACTCATGACCCAAGCTATTAAAATTTCATTTAATAATAGGCAAAGCCTGCCAAAATTTTAGCGTTTACCAGATAATAAGTATTTAGGATAGTGACGTAACAAAACTACGTAAGAATAAGGAATGTGAGCGTTAATCACCCCGAAGTTCATGAACCGGGCAAAGAAATTTCAGATTTGTACAACCGAGGAGTACTGACATGACTAATAATAATAATAATAAAAATTATAATTACATGTATCATGAGATTAAATTCATAGAAGGTGGCATTTCCTATAAAGAATAATTTTACATAAGACCAAGATGGTCGTTATTAAATTTACTATGAGGCGGCCTTGGAACCACAACAATGAGCACATGAGATAAGACCGAACGCGGGAGATATCGGCAAGAAAGGACTACATAGCAACATGACACAATTCGGAAAATCACACTAAATACGACACAATCAGAGTACGCATTTCAAAATCAGAGAAAACAGGCAGAGAGAGAAACACACCGAGCAATAATAATAATAATAATAATAATAATTAAATAACAATACGAACAACCAAAACAATACGCACACCGTATATGGAGCAGAAAACCAAAAACGTACAACAATCTCAATAACAGCAAGGAAGGAATGACATAAAGCACATATGCTCACTGCGAGTTTCCAATTCGCCTCGTAATTAAATTTACATATCACTTTTACATGAGAATTTTATCAATAGTGATTTAAATTTTCCAGTCGGCTAGTAAATTTCCAAATACCGGGTATAGAGTTAAAATTCAATTCACACTACATTGGCGATAACTCGAGGTAGGCCTAAAATTAAATAACAGTGATAACGTTGGTTCGTTAACGGACAAGATAATGTTTTTGAAAATTCCAAGACGACGGTTGTAAACAATGTCTCCTCCAAGTAATCCACTGAAGTACGCGTTGCTCCAAGATAATTTTTGAATAAATATTACTTACATGCTGGTGGTTTTATATCCAAATTAGTGCAATCCTTTATCACAACTTACACCAGACACATGTTTTCAGAGGTAACCTGCCTGCCTTGGCACGCAGGCTCACAGTCAACACTCACATAGTAGAAATAAAAGAATCACCAAAATACAAAGTTACTATCACTAGTGGAACATAACAAGACAGAAAACGTATTCAGCCCATTGCCTATTCTATCTCCCGTCTAACCGGGAGTATCTAACTCCATTTCGCCAGTCTTCAAAGTCTTTTAAGGAACAAAGCTAATGGCGTCCAACTCACTGCTCGGTCAGAACAAGACTTCTTGCTCGCTAGTTGACGAGACAGCAAAACAACTGCAGAGCGCTCCCTTCAAGAGAGACACTACGCATGCTCAAGTCAAGGATTAGCTTATTGGGCCAATAAGGAAAATCAAAATTATTGACGTAATAATGGATTTTAAATGCATTTTAAATACCCACAGTACCGGCACATAATTTAACGGCAGTTCAACAATGGCCGATAATTGCAGATAAAAGTCCCCACACACAAATATACATGTCCAACAAATGAGGGTATCGTAAATTATTGTCTCAAAATTATCAAAGAAAATGATTTACAACTAGAGTACATGAGATGACGAGTAAGACATGGTGAGGTCCAAAATCGAGATGAAAGATGGAGACAGAATTGGCATCAAAACTGAAGAGAGAAACAAGGATGGTGAGGAGGCTTACGCCATCCTATCAAACAAATGGAACGACACTGATTTTATATTGTCATATTAATGCATCAAGGAAAGAAAGAGACCAAGAGAAAACAAAATTGGAACTCATGTGAAAAGAGACAAAGATCAAAGACCTGAAACAGGTGTACCAAGAAAATGAGCTTAAGACTAAAATAATAGTTCAAGAAGGGATGACAAAGAGTTGAGAGATTTCCATATGGAAATGGAATGAAGAAAGTAGAGGCAATATGAAATAACTCTACAGTGTGGTCAAAAGCAAAAGAAAATCGATAGAAATCACCAAAGCACTTGAAGACAAAAGTGGGAACATAATAAGAAAGGAATGTGAAATGCGAAAGGTCCTGAAGACCCATTTCAAACACCTGCTGAGATGATCAGACAAAAAGAAAAGCATCGAGCCAAATGTGGAAGCCTGGTTGGAGGAGCCCTGTATCATCTGGGCATAAACAGAAACAGCACTAAGAACTATGCCTAAAGGAAAAGCGCTAGGAGTAGGTGAAGTGATTGCAGACATGATCAAAACAGCAGGGGCTGCACAGAGTGCTTAATGCTGTGTGAAAGGACAGCAAGGTATCTGCAGATTAGAAAAAGGATGTTATCTTTCTGCTGAAGAAAAAAGCAAAATTCATCATTCGTACCTCCACTGTCACTTGAGCTGAAAATCCTTGAGAAGATCAGAGCATAGAATGGAGGCTCTGAACCATCATAGAACCACAATTGAAAGAGGAGCAGTATGGATGGATTCAGAAATAAGAGGTCAACTAGAGATCGTATATTCAGTGACTGAATGCTGATGGCAGAGTACGGGGAGTAAGGCAAAAACTTGATCTTGGTATTCCTTGATTGAAAAGTCATATGACAGTGTCACAAGAGAGGAGATATGACAGTGTTTCTGAAAGAGGAAGATGCCTGATGGTGGTAGTGTACTAGACTGTACCAAATGTACAAAGTGTACTTGTCCTTTAAATGCTTGTGCAGTATCATGGCATTATAAATGGTGGATTGGAAAATATTATACAGTTTTCAGATAGAGTATGGACTAGGTTATTTTATTATACAAAAAAATGAAAATCATATCTCTGCTGTACAGGCTTCAAGATACCTGATAAGGGGTTCCCTTTGTATTTGATTATCTCATAGAAGAGATCTAGCTTTTTGTTAAAATTGTGCTCCTTTTTGGACTGTATTAGTGATTTCAACAGAAGACTTTGCATCACTAGTTACAATACTACCAAGATACTGAAAATGGTTAACATTTTCTAGTTTCTTGCTGTCCAGTTGGATGTTCACCTGTAGGGCTTGCCTGCTGACTTGCATCTTAGTGTTTTTGTGTGGCTGATTTTTAGGCCAGACTGCTTAAACTGCTGGTTCCAAGTGTTTAATTTCTGTTGAACTTCTTCTCCTGTTCCTCTCCAAATCACCACATCACCGGGCGAGTTGGCCGTGCGCGTAGAGGTGCGCAGCTGTGAGCTTGCATCCGGGAGATAGTAGGTTCGAATCCCACTGTCGGCAGCCCTGAAGATGGTTTTCCGTGGTTTCCCATTTTCACACCAGGCAAATGCTGGGGCTGTACCTTAATTAAGGCCATGGCCACTTCCAACTCCTAGGCCTTTCCTATCGCATCGTCGCCATAAGACCTATCTGTGTCGGTGCGACGTAAAGCCCCTAGCAAAAAAATCGCCACATCATCTGTAAAGATTAACAATAATGTTACAGTATGTATATGTAATTCTTGTACATAACACATATTGACAAGATGGATCTATTTAAAAAGGAAAAATTATTTCCTCCCAACTGAAGTCAGCGATCAATACAGATCATGAACATGAAGTCATAACTTGCAATACCGTGAAACTATCGCAAAGAGATGAAAGACATCTGGATAAAACACATAAAAGGCCTATCAGTCCTTCAGAATGGGCATGTAATAAAAGGAAACCACTGCAGGATTCTGGACAATTGTACGTTTCGAGAGAGGTGTTGAAGTTCCTGCTAGAATTGCACTGACGATGGTAAGTTGTTCTACAAATTAATCATTTTCATGGCTATATGGTTGATATCTAACATAAGAAACCATCAACTCAATGGTTACTTACCTACTCAACTGAAAAACGTACTTGCATAACTATTTTATTTCTTCTATTAAAGGCCCAAGTGTGCAACATGGAAATATGTTCCACTTTCACCATAATTCCATATACACTGAATCTGTATATGGGTCAGTCGCTAATGTTTAAGTCTCTGGTAGCTAAAGGACTGTAAACCATAATAATAATAATTTATTTATACCATGCATTGGGGCATCTGGAATGGTAAGTTGCCATATTGTTTTTTTGTCCATTGTTTCCATGCAGCATACAAACTGCCAACCTAATTACTGAAAATTACAAATTTAAACATTAAGGCTTTATTGTGCAATTTGCCTAACCTGTACACAACAATCATACCTGTCTTAGAAGAAAGGAGGATGATTTAATGGACATGTGCGAGTATTTGGCACCTGAAAATCAGGCTTTTTATCAGAACCTGCTTAACTTTATAGAGCACTTTGCTGTTTGAAAGCAATGTTGTATTTTCTTTATGTTTACCAAGTGTTGTAAAAAGTTTAAAAAGAACTTTTTCTATTTTAGTGTCTGTTTCTTCTAAGTATGAATACAATGTTCTTCTAATAATAAATACTGTACTGGTACCTACATTTGTGAGTTTAGATTAGAAGTGTTATTTCAGATAAAAGCTGTGATTTCTAAATTTCATATTTTTTTCTAATAAGATGTGTAATGCTTTATTCTTACTAGAAAATAACATTTTGTAAAAATACCTTTTTCTTTCATTAAACTTGATTTCAGTTATGTACAGATTATAGTGTATAAGAATGCAATTGAAATACATTAAAGCATCCCTCAGTCACCCATTAGATATGGAGCAAGCATAGTACATAATACGACAATGTACATGATCCAAGGTCAGCCTGGGTCAATGACAGGATACAAATCAGCTCTCGCTATGACAGCTGTTCACATACACACACAGATCATAAGTGATGATACATCCCTCCCAATAGTAGAGGTGAACACATACAAAAAAGTCACGAGTGATTTTTTCTTATCATATGACACTTCACAAGGCACAAATATTTCATTACAATAAATGAAAGATTTCACAATCTTGCATATTAGATCATGTTCCTCAGGTGAGAACGTGCTTCTCAAAACTTGTTTTACCATGCGAAGTAGAATGGAACAACGGGACACGCGCACGGTCAGTCCTAAGTGGGAGCAGCATGAGCTGAAGTGTTTTCAGCTGTTTACATTTTACTCTCCTGCAGAAAGTGCTTAGTGGCGCTTGTCCCATTGTTCGGCCGCACCCTTCAATTGTTGAGGAGTGTGAAAACAGGTACGTACCTTTAAAAGTGGTGATAAGAAACGGTAAGAACCCATTGACAGGGAAATAAAGGAATTAAGGAGGAGTTTCAGATTAGGAAGAAATAGTTAGGATTGTTTTAGTTTTAGTTTTGAAAGCAGCATTCATTTACCTTGGTGCAGTTGGCTTGCTAAGCCTAACACTGCAGCCTTTGCAGTTCCCTCCCACATCTGCAAACCAGCAGCAGTTTGGTGAATTTATATGTCATTTCCTACACAAAGGCTTCATCAGACCTCCTAAGGAAGAACTCCTCCGCCCTTAGCCATTGGTTCTCCCGTAGTTTGTCAGGTCTGACCCTCGGCCAGACAGTCACTCACTTCAAGTACCTCTGCAGTCACATGCGGTAGTAGGACTGCTCCTGATCTGCCATGTGAAATGGAAAGTCCTCGGGCTTCTATCATCACACCTCATTAGATATGATAAAGGAAGCTGGAATACCAGGTATAAATTGGTCTTGTGTTCTGGGAAGAAAACAAAATCCCAGAAGGTTGGAGAAAAGGAATCATCATCCCACTGTATAAAAAGGGCAACAGATGGAAATGTCGAAACTATAGGGGTCTAACGTTGTTGTTACGCACTCTGAAGCTGTTGGAAAAGATCATCAAAATGAGACTTACGAAGATAGTGGAACCTTTGCTTGAGAACGAGCAACATGGATTCAAGAAGGATCAAAGTACTATGGATTTTGTTTTCGCCATAAAAATGCTTACAGAAAAGTACTGGGAACATGGAAAGAATCTTGTGATTACTTTTTTGGACATTGAAAAGGCCTGTGACAGTGGCCCTCGGAACAAGATCTGGGAATGCCTGGAAGACCTCAAGGTGCCAAAGTACCTGACTGACAAAGTAAAGATGCTATACCGAATTGCTACAGCTGTGTTCAGATAGGCGATAGACAATCAGCAAGGTTTGAGACAAAGAGAGTTGTCCAACAAGGAAGTGCCCTATTACCATTCTTGTTCATAAAGTCTATCAAGAAAATGGGCAGCAGACCAATTGCCCTGGTATTTGCTGATGATGTGCTGTTATGGGGAGAAACAGAAGCTGAAGTGCAGAAAGAAAAAGAAAAAAAAAACTGACTGAGAGTTCAAGAAATTTGAGATGAAGGTAAAACAAAGGCTGTAGAAATGACCATGGGTTGATGACCTTAGATGTTAGGCCTCTTTAAACAACAAGCATCAACAGGAAAGGAATAAACTTGAACTTCTTTTTAGATGGAGCAAAATTAGAATAAATTTCTCACTTTGAGTACCGGTACCTCATAAGCACGATTTCCAAAGACAACACTGTCAAGCAGAAAATACTCAGCAGGACACAGAAAGCATCAGACTTTTATAATCAATTCATAAATCTAGTCTGGGACTGAAAAATACCACAGATAGCAAAAATGATCCTGTATCATACCTACTTCGTATCATTCTCACATATGGTTTAGATGCATGTACTCTTCTAAACAAAGACTACAGTAGAATTCAGGCAACAGATGTGAGATTGATTAGATTTATGAATTAAACTACTCAAAAGGACAACATCAGGAATGAATTAAATGCTTACACCCTTATGGACAGATGTGAATTGATTTTCTTAAACATCAGGGTATCCCTCAGCCAATATATACGTAATAGCATTTATAACTTGGAGAGATCGATCCACCGTTTTAAGCATATACAGTATATAACAGACAGCATGTTTTCATGTGTTTCAACAATCAGAATAGTAACCTATTCAAGTTCAATATTGTGATTTTTTTAAAACATTTTAATGTTCATGAGAAATGTATTTAAAAAAGCAGTGTAGTTCCTAATATGCATATTCTCACAACTCACTCTTTTTTGAGTACCAACAGACGATGGTATTAATGTCACCTTTTATCTGATTAAATGTTAAGTTTTGGATACAGACTACATAGAATATTCTTTTTGACTGTTTATATAAGTTATGTGTGTGTTTTTTATGATCATTTATAGTCCTCTAACTTTTAGGGATCCAACTCCACTAGATTCATTTTATCAGATCAAGTGTTAAGTATTAGATATAGACTGTAACAAACATTTTGAATATATTATGTGTTTTTGCAATCATTTATGGTCTTAGCTTCTTGGGATAACCCCATTCAGCTTGTTTTATTAAGATATATTCAGAATGTCACTATGTCCTTATCAACAATGTCCTGTTGTGGATAGCCAAGGATGGTCATCATATCGGCTGAAACTAGTACTATTCAATGAAAAATTGTGTAGTGATTAGGTGGTTAAATAAAGGCTTTTAGTAAGAAACGTAAGTCGCACGTTCATTTTAAATCTAGTGCAGAGCCCCATAGCTAGGCCTTCCATAAAGACGTCTGGCACCAAGGTCAACAACGAAAGATGCCAAGTCTCCTCAGCACTAGCGTGCTCACGTAAGCTTAGTTCTGTGGTTCCAATACAAGGAGCTAGATATGTTGAAATGTAGTTACAGATATTGGAATGTTCACTGACACATAAGAACATTATTAATACCAAAGGTAGCCATAATAGAGTTCAAGAATATAGAAGGGTAAAAGGATACACAGTCACTCATATAACACAAATTTCAGCATAATTAAGCTTCTTAAAGTCCAAAATTGTAATGTTCTTCATAATTGTTACACGTTACAAGTCCTGTTTTATCCCATAAGACCTGTCTGTGTCAATGTGATGTAAAACAAATGGAAACATTTTTTAAACTGAAACAGCTATTTTGTTTGAACTATTTTAATAAGAATAAAGTATTATGGTTCCTGTCCCAAAAAGAAGAAAAACTAAATGCATTCCTGTAAAAAAAAAAAAACATATTTCCTTTAATTGTATCTACTAAAATTGTAATTCAGTGGTTGACTGCCTGGCAGGATGCTGCTGTTTCACCTGATTCATTCCCCCTTCTTCTGTTGCTCATACACTTCTTGCAGGATAGCCCTGAGCAAGTGCCCTGAATTGATAGCTCCTGTGCTAGATGATGTATGCTGTATTCTTAAATTTGTCCTCTCAAACTATGGATTACTGGGTTAGGATTCAACAATTATTTTTAAATAAAATATAATAGAGCAGGTTATCCTTTTTCTGAATGAGATTTACCCTTGTTGTTACAATGTGCTTTAATGTCTTTCATGTCTTCCTTCAGATCCGAGAATCAAGCGGGTATCAGCAACAGTGCAAGTGTTCGTCAATCCAGACGTGTACACGGCTCGTAAATTCTACTTCCTCATGGTCTTTCAGAATGAGAGTATCGGTACTGCTTTATCATTACATATGCTTTTAGGAGATGGTCTGGAGTTTGATGTTTTTAGGCACATGCTAATATGGGCATCACCAAATCAAGTGGGAAGATTAATAGAGTCACAGCGCCTGAGGGGAATTCTTGCCGCATACCCAAAACCTGATGGTAAGTTACTTCTTTGTGGTCATCATCTGATGTTAATATTGGAGCATATGCACTTATTACAGTGGTGCTGTCAGAAAGAGTTGGTAGCCCAAAGGTCAAGAAGACAATAGCTCGTAACTTGTATTGATGTCACCAGAGAAAGTGAACATAAAGTTTCTGATGTTTCACATGTCGCAGACTTCTCCAGTTCTTAACATTGCCACACTTGAAAGCACGCTTTTTGCCAGTGCTGTATGTCTGGCTGCAGAAATAACTAAAATGGTGAATGTGGCTGCCTACAACCAACCACTGTATATGTGAGACAGAAATGGGTATAGTTCCATTCAAACGTGAGATCATTACCTCAGTGCTTACTGAAGCATGGGACACATATTGCATGTTCCTTCATGAGTTCTTATTTTTATTCACCTAGGTGAAAACTGCCCATTGCTATCTTCATCCAGAAGAAGCAAAAGACTTGCGACACTCCATCTGAAGCTCACTAACAACCAGCAAACTACTGATATCAACCCATATTCTCCAAATTTAACATCAGACAATGACCATCTAACCACAAGCTTGATGAAGTCTTAACAAATACACCCCACTCTTACAAAGTTATTCTGTGATGTACTGTAGGTGCAGTGATGTAGTTAAATAATAATATCATTACTATCACTAACTACAGTTATATATCAATCAATACTGATCTGCATTTAGGGCAGTCACCCATGTGGCAGATTCCCTATCTGTTGTTTTCCTAGCCTTTTCTCAAATGATTTCAATGACATTGGAAATGTATTGAACATCTCCCTTGATAAGTTCAAATCAAATCAAAATCTTTATTTGCAAATGAGGTGTCTACCTCGGTGGCAAATGGTACACTAAAATACATTATTGTCAAGCACTAAATTTTAAATTAACAAGAGAAGAATTTTTTTTTTTTTCTAGAATACAATAATATACAATTTATGCTAACAATTTTTTTCTATTAAACAAAGAGATCATCCTTAATAAATTTATATTGTTTACAAAATTCTACTTATCATATCTCCTATACTTACAAACATAGTCAATTTATATACAGTATGTGGAATTACTTCAAATAATACTACGCAACTGGTATAAGATTAAAATTTACATTGCATTTATTTACTTTTTTTTTTTTTACCCATTTTGGAACCTAAGTAGCATAACGACCTGCTGCGTCAACCAGAGCCCCCTTTTGCCACCACTTTTCAGAGTTCCTGAAGGGCCTTCACAGCTACCGTAGTGGTTCCAGGGCCCTCGAAGTCCCCACTGTACTTCACCCCTACAGGCAGTCCCCTACTTTGGCTGTCCAAACTCCACGGACCAGGGGATGGAATTAATTTTTTTTTAACACACATTTTTTATTTACGATAGCCTCCACTGGTCAAATGCCCTCTAACATTTCATTTATTTTCCCTGTTGCTGTTTGTTCTCTTCTTGAATACTTGTACAGATTTTGGAAAAGGATCAAACACTACCCCTGGTAAACTGTTCCACTCCTTCACGCCCTTCCCAATGAATGAAAATTTACCCCAGTCGCTTCTGCTAAAATTCCTTCTAATTTTATACTTGTGGTCAGTTCTGCCAATATAATGATTTTCCAACTGAAGCCTCTCACGGATTTCTCCCCATGCTTCTTCTCCTGTATAAGCTCTATATAATCCTATAAGTCTAGTTTTCTCCCTTCTCTTACTTAAAGTTTCCCACCCAAGTTCCTCTAACATTTCTGATACACTACTGTTTCTCCTGAAATCCCCTGTTACAAATCTTGCTGCTCTCCTCTGCACACTATCTATTTCTTTTATTAGGTATTCTTGGTGAGGATCCCAAACACTGTTTGCATATTCCAATAATGGACGAACCATACTTAAGTAACTTTTTTCTTTTACTTCTTTATTGCATCCTTTAAGTAGCCTCATTATGACATGTAACGATCTATATGCTTTCCCAACAATGTCATCAACATGACCCAGTGCAAATTACTTTCAAATCTTACACCTAAGTATTTGCACTTGCCATCTTTTGGGATAACTACCTCATCCAAAGTATATTCAAATTCAGTTTCAAAGCTCCTGTTTGTAAATGTTGTAACAGTTGATTTGCCTCCATTAACCTTCATATTATTCTCTTCAACCCATTGTTGGATACTCTCAAGGTCCCTTTGTAATTCTGAACAATCCTCAATGGTATTTATTTCCCTATAAACAATTATGTCATCTGCATACAACCTTATTTTTGATGTTATATTATTCCCTAAATCATTTGTGTATATTAAGAAAAGTAACGGACCGATTATACTACCCTGTGCAATTCCCTTCCAAACTTTCTCTTCCTGCGATACGTTATTTCCTACTTTGACTTTCTGAACCCTTGAATTTAGAAATGTTCTTATCCAACGTCTAACCCTTACGTCCAGTCCTATTCCCTCCAATTTCTTTAATAATATTCCATGTTCCACTCTATCAAAGGCTTTGGAAAGATCTATGGCTATGCAATCTAACTGGCCTCCTGAATCCAACTGATCTGATATGTCCTGCTGAAATCCCAGCAGTTGTGCCTCACAAGAAAATTTCTTTCTAAATCCATACTGGCTCCTCATGAACCAACTTTTATCATCACATAACCCTCTGATGTACTTTGTTGTTAAACTCTCCAGTATTTTACAAACTATACTGGTCAGGCTGATTGGTCTGTAGTTCTCTGGTTTCCTTTTTATCACCCTTTCCTTTATAAATTGGTATTATTATAGATTCCTTCCATTCTTTTGGTATTACACTTTTATTTATGACATAGTCAAAGAGAAATTTTAAATAAGGCACTATGTACTACCCCATTGTCTTTAATACTCCCCAGTAATTTGATCACTTCCTGCTGCTTTTCCTTGCTGAAGCAGTTGGATTTCTCTAAAAATATCTTCATTTGTGAATAAGGAGCTTCTTGTTTCCCTATGTGTCTCTCCCTCTCTATCTTCTGTTACTGTTTCCAACTCCTGACAATCATCTACTGAATCTCTGAATTCCCTACTAAATAGATTTGCTTTCTCAGTATCTGTTGAATAGTGTTCACCCCCTTCTCCCACCATTATAGGAATTTGGATTCCTTTTTGATTCCTACTATATGAATACATCTTTTTCCATTTCCCTTTGTGGTCATTACCCTCTTGAAGTATGCCGTTAATATATTTCTCTTTTACTTCCTTTTTCACTCTATTCAGTTCCCTCATTAGCTGTTTTCTAGTTTCTCTATTCACCCTACCCTCTTTGATATTCCAATCACTAACTTCCCTTCTTATATATGAATATTTGCCCCAATTTGTCCTCTTGTATTCCAACTTTATCTTCATATTGTGATCTTTCCTATTTTTAAAGACGCCACTCAAAATTATTCGTCTACTAATGTCATTCCACGCCATTTCTCCACTGACAGCTCGGAACATACCACTCATTGCAAGTAATCAGCTTCATTTTCCATATCAAATTCTAATCACAGAGACTTACAGTAATTGAAAATCTTCCACCTTTTTGATACTTTTTATTTGCTTTTTAGCAAATTATTAATTATAAACAGTACACATTTCGTTCTCACTTGAGAACATCTTCAGCTGTTGTTAAGCTTAGGTGAATCGTTAAGATTCTGAATACATTATTTTCAGGTACATTGTTCCTCTTAAAGACTATTTGAATATAAATTAAATTAAAATGATGTTAAAACAATGTGGGGGTTAATGGGTTGATGAAATGAGACAGGAAGTATACAGTGTTAGCTTGCTTAAAAACTATATCTATTCATTGGAATGGTTGTTAAAAGTTTCAACTCTGTTACATTAAAAATATCTGTTTGTCTTCCAGTTAAAAGGTTTCTTTTTAAAATGATTGGTTTCTTGACACTGTTCTAATTATTGTTGAATATTCCTTTCTTTCACTCCTTCCAGGTAGGCTGTTATTTATTTTGAGCTTGCTTAATGTGCCCTAAATTGAGTCTAATGTGGAACTTTGAAGCTGACTGCTGGTCACTTTTTGAGAAGGGAGCTTCGTCTCAATTTCTGAAATGAAATGAGGAAAATAGGATTTTTTTTGTAATGTAATGAAAACATGTGTCTTTACATAATAACTTAATGTATAAAATGGTTCCATACCTTAATGTTGTTTTAAGCAGGCTAACTATGTATTCATCCTGTCTCATTTCATCAACCCATTAACCCCCACATTGTTTTAACATCATTTTAATTTAATTTATATTCAAATAGTCTTTAAGAGGAACAATGTACCTGAAAATAATGTATTCAGAAACTTAGCAATTCACGTAAGCTTAACAACAGCTGAAGATGTTCTCAAGTGAGAACGAAACATGTACTGTTTATAATTAATAATTTGCTAAATGGCAAATAAAAAGTATCAAAAAGGTGGAAGATTTTCAATTATTGTAAAACATACCCCTCAGTCGAGCAGCTCGTCTCCTTTCTCCTAGTTCTTCCCAGCCCAAACTTTGCAACATTTTTGTAATGGAAGATGTGTTGCTGACCCACTTAATTAAAATTGAATGTTAATTATCTATCCAAACCCTCTAAAAATCTAAGTGTGAAGGAGAAGTGGAAGGAAGCTGTCAAGAACCTTAAAAAGGCACAAGCACATGCAGTGCAATGACCTGAATAACTTAACATAAACAGAGGAGATGCTGCAGTGTCTGGAAGGGGGAGTGGAAGCTAAGGTTTGGCGGTTGGGAATAAATAGGCAATCTGATGAGTACGAGCATTATTTAAAATATGGAAGTGGATAGAGGGAAAAGAGGAAGGACTTCTTTGACAAGAGGATTATGAAGGTTGCCGGTAGTGAGATGTGTCAAGTGAAGGGAATGAATGTGAGTGAAGATGTTTGGGAAGTTGTCAGAGGGAGTATCGTATGGAGGTCGGTAAGCAGTTTGAAGGTCATGGCGTTTAAGTCGTGTGAGTCGGGCGTACTCAGTCAGATGGGCAGTAATCCATGTCAGTGAGGTGCAAGTGGTGGGGGGTCAAATACAGGATTTGTAGACATGAAAGAGATGGGAAGGTTTCAGGCCCCACAAGGGACTGGTAATTGAATGGAGGGTATGGAAAGGATAGGGGGCTTTATGTGCACGGAGTCGAGGTGATGGTTCCATCTGAGATTATTCTGTAACTGCATCCCGAGGTAAGTTGGGAGTTTAGTTTCCATTAAAAGGACGTTAGTGTGAGATGATAAGTAATAGAATGCAGATGGGATGCCAGACGGAGAGTAATAAATTGTGTTTTTGTAGGATTGACAGAAAGGTGCCAGAAGTTGAACCAAGTTTCTAGGAGATGAAGGTAGGATTGAAGTTTAGAAGGAAGAGAAGTGAAGGAGCAACCAAGAGCAAAGGAAGCAAGATCGTCTGTATACTTATACAAGCGGAGGGGCAAGAGGGGGCAAACCTTGAGCTACACTGGATCGAATAGGAAAGTGATAGAAACGGGTGCCATTAATAGTTATGGTTGCTATTCTACGTTTGAGGTAATTATAAAGAAATCAGATGATAGTGGTAGGGAGAGGTAAATCACTGAGTTTGTAAATTGTAATCTATGAGCTTCATATCCGTATTGATGATTCACACAAATGCAAAGAGGAGAAGAATTCCACCAAATCAATACTTGTTTATTTCTATTATTATTATTAAAAATACAGGACCGGTTTTAACCCTAGCGGGTCATCCCCAGCTGAACACACATATACATGTAATGCATTGTGCAATTGCAAACATTACCATATATGGTAATGTTTAATGTTTACATTGAGGCAAACAAGAGCTGTGGGATGGTGGGATTTGAGATACAAAGTTAGGGAGGAGGCAATGTGGAAAAGGTTATTGCGCATGGAAAAAAGAGCACAAAAGCCTGCTTGTGAAGAAGGAAGAAGGTTAAAAGAGTGGAGATAATGGAAGATTCGTTAGCAAAAAATGCTTTTGAAAATCTTGGAGAGGACCGGTAAGGGGGAGATAGGCCTATAAGATTTGATGTCGGAAAGTAATTGGAAGGTTTGAGGAAAAGGAGAATCATGGCATGACCCCAGCGATCGGAAATCATACCAGTATAGTGTTAGGTGTTATACATGATGAAAAGGGCATAAATTAGGGTCACAGGAGCTTCATGGGTGTGAAGGTAAGTCATTCGATCAGAACCAGGAGCAGTATTACATTTATAACGAATGAAAGTGAGGATTTCATTGGGAGTTAAAGGATGGGAAAAGTCAACATCACGAAAGAGGGAAAAAGACGGTTGCAGGTGGGGGAGGATAATGGGTTCATCTGGATGCTGATAATGTAAGGATGGAGCAGGGGAAAACAAAGATGAATAGTAATGATCAAATACATCAGCTTTCTGTTTATCTGTAGTAGGAAGGATAGAGTGAGCAAGGACTGGGGATGTGAGGAGGGATTTGCCAGTTTTAGTTAATTTACGAAAAGTAGTCCAAAATTTACGAGAAATGTCCATATCTGAGAGACGGGTACAAGCAGCAGTCCAGAGTTTACATTTTATGGCTTTAACGTATGAGCAAGCATGTCTGAGTGTTCATCTGTGGGCGAGTAGAGTAGTTGGGTCACAAGTTCTCAGGTATGAATGATAATAGTCATGTGCAGCTTTCGAGAGGGAGAGAGCTTTAGGAGGTATGGGGGGTTCTGAAGGGTGGGAGGAATGGTGGGAATGTGGAACTAATCAGTCGTTTGGAGTGCGGTTTCAACTGGTGTTATAAAGAGGTGAAGTGCTCCAAGCTGATGGTAGTCATGAGATGGGTGTAAAATGGTTTTGATATTAAAAGAACCATCACGGTTACATTGGATTTCAATATTGTATTCCACATAGTTGCAGGTGAACATGGTCAGTATTTGATAGACTGAACAGGTATTCGCCTTCTTGGGTCTGTGTGCATAATCTGAGCGACGTAGAATGGAGCCGGTGGAAGCAGGAGTGGATGCGCCACACTGCGCTGATAGATGTTGGGTGCCAGAGCCAGGTTTCTGGCAGCCTGGGCATAGCTTCTTATGTTCACTGGCATGAAGGCAGCATTCTGATCTGGCAATCGAGGTGGAAGATGGAGCGGAAGTGGTTGTAACCCTGATACAGACCGTGTATTTGGAGCTGTTATTCTGCTCCAGATAACTTCTTCCTGTCGCCATCATGGTCGGGTGTTATTTTCCTGGCTTGTTTAATTTTCTCCTTGTCTATGTTTGGAGATACCAGGGGATGACTGCTGAGTCATGGTATGGGGTCTTAACCTTGAGATAGGTTACAAAGGCTGAGGATGCTCGGAAACTGAGCAAAACATGTCCCTTTTAATGCAGTGTTGTAGTAAAATGAATTTCTAACAACACAAAATCAATTGTATTGAATAGGTGGAATAGAAAAATAAAAATTTGTATGCAAATTATGGGAAATTTCAATATGGGTCTAAACATGAGAATAGTTACACCTCATGGCGAGTGTCATGAGAATGCCTTGTTTTTGTGCTGAAGGGTGGAGAGAATCTGCATGAAGATAGCGATTTGTGTGGGTAGGCTTATGATAGACGGTGCGCAGTAATTAGCATCCTACATGTCCTAAGGAGCCGTTCAGTTTCTTTCTTACTAGAACATCCAAGAAAGGAAGGCATCCATCTGACTCCATCTCCATAGTGAATTTAATCGAAGGATGTTGCTGATTTAGGTTGTTTAGAAATAGATGAAGTTTCTCAGGACCTTCTGTCCAGACCACAAATGTATCATCAACATACCTCCACCATATCATAGGTTTGACGGGCGCTGAAGCAATAGCCTCCTCCTCAAAATGCTCCATAAAGAAATTAGCCACTACGGGCAAAAGTAGACTTCCCGTAGCGTGTCCGTCTGTTCATAAAAATTTCCACCCCACAAGATATAGCTGGAAGTCATGTAGTGGTAAAATAGCAGATTCATAGAGCCCTGCATCCCAGAGAAATAACCAAGCAAAGCTGACAGAAGGAAGAAGTGAAGGGAACTGCCTTCTTGCCTTACATTCACAACACCACAGATTGAATTGCCAAGGTCCTCCGCAAACACAATATAAAAACTGTGTTCGGCACTGCCACTAAAACTGCTCACAATCTGTAATACCTGGTTGCCAGCCAGTAAGGATTTACTTAGGTCACTATTGTTATTTCATCCCAGTGTTTTCCAAATTCGTACGTTCCACATCATCAGATGTTTCGTTCCAGGCTTGTGTCAATGTCATACATCTGTCAATGTCATATGTTACATACACATGTTATGTGACCCTTTTAGACTGATTCTGATGGTTCTGTCAGCTTCCACTTCGAATGCTAGTGCTGTACCACATCCGGGGAGCCATCTGGTGGTGAATGAACGTACCATATCCACTTCTATTATAACGTCTAATTTCAAAACTCATTGTTTAAGAAGCCTTTCTCGGCGACAGTCCAGATTTTCTTCTGATGACGCAGAGCACAGTTCTCTGCGAAACGTAAAGAATTTCACCTTATTTTCTTGACACGGCATAAGCCCAAAAGCTTATATCATGTCTATAGGTTAGGAAATATTATTCCAGTGATGCTGAACATGTAGGATTCCAGTAAGATAAAGTAGATATTTTAGATCGATTAGGTCAAATGGACTGTATCACTATTGACCTATTCAAGGTTTTGATAGGGTAAATCACGGGAGATTACTGATCGGATAGACAAAAGAGTGGTTGAATGGGTGGCTACATTTTGACATTTCTAGAAAATAGAATTCAGAGAATTAGAGTAGGTGAAATGTAATCAAATCCTATAATGTTTAAGAGGGGGGCGGGGAGGGGGCGGGGAGGGGGCGGGTCCCCACATGGCAATATTATTGGACCTTAATGTTTCCTTAAAAATATAAATGATATGAGTAAAGATCATTTACAGATGAGGCTATTTGTAGATGATTTTATATTGTATGGAATATTAAGTATTAAATAACATTTAGGATTGCAAAAAACTACAAAAACGTTGAGACAGTTTTGTGAGATGGACAGCAGATGGTGAATGGGATGAAATGTCTGGTTGTAAGTTTAATAATAATAATAATAATAATAATAATAATAATAATAATAATAAGAAGAAGAAGAAGAAGAAGAAGAAGAAGAAGAAGAATGTTATTGGCTTTATGGCCCACTAACTACATTCACAGTTTTCGGAGATGCCGAGCTGCCAAAATTTAGTCCTGCAGAATTTCTTTTGTGTGCGAGTAAATCTACTGACACAAGGCTGACGTATTTGAGCACGTTCAAATACCACCGGACTGAGCCAGGATCGAACCTGCCAGGTTGGAGTTAGAAGGCCAGCGCCTCAACTGTCTGACTCATTCAGCCCAGTTGGTTGTAAGTTTCAGCAAGAGGAAAGTCCTCTCACTTTTACTTACTGTGTTGATGCGGTGATAGTACCTCGTGGGGATCACTGTAAGTACCTTGGTGTTAATATAGGGAATTATCTTCTTTGGGGTAATCACATTAATGAGGTTGTTAAGAATTTACAGATCTCTTCACATTGTTAGGGTATTTAGGGGTTGAAGTAAGGGTGTAAAGGAGAGGGCATGTATCTCTCTGGTTTAACCCCAATTAGAGTATGGTTCCCACTCCGGGACTACTTGATACAGGAACTGGAAATGATCCCCTCAAAAAAAAAAAAAAGGCACAATTTGTTCTGGGTGATTTCCGACAAAGGAGTAGTGTCAAAGAGATGTTGCAAATTTGGGCTAAGAAGACTTGGGAGTAAGGTGACGAGATGATTAACTTCTCAGACATAATTGAACTCCTATTACAATATCTGTTATATGAAGATGTGAAGTTTGCCATTGTCCCTTTCTGTTTGCGTGTTTTTCCTTTGTCTTCTCTTTCTGCCACGGGGGCTCAGGATCTAAATATTAGGCACCTGTAAACAACAATCATCATCATCATCATCATCCTCATTGTCGTCATTTTCCTGCCATTCCAGCTTGCTGTGCTGGTATATTATTATCTAATTACATGTTCATCTTCAAATTCCTCTCTTTGTGTATATGATTTCAATGATATGATGGATTCTTCAGTATGTTATCGTCAGATTAACCCTGGATTGGAAACATATGCTCTTTAGGGCATAAACTGAAATATGGGGCACTGAGTACCCCATATTTTGTGTAAATCAATCTGATGTATTACAACTGAAACATAACACTTATGGAAGTACTACTTAATGAACATAAAACAAAATAATTTCATACTTTCAGCAATAATAAAACAAAATCTGCATATATATTTCCTTTATATCTTTTGACCAGCTTCATGTTTAACCCACTATGCGATGATTTCTTAGTGAAATTAACTATATTGCCCAAAATACCAGTATTGATAAACTATCCCAAAGCATGGTATGTTGTTTTCAGGGGTTCAAGATGACCTTTAGTACCTGGTCTAACGAACACAATGTCACGCCTCGGTGTTCTTCCAGCTTTCACACGAGGCTTGGATGACTTTGAATGACTGTTCTTTCCTCTCATTTAACATGCCCATGGAACATATATGAGGCTCTATTTCCACCCTAAGAAAGTTGTGGGGATGAAGAGCAAGGAAATGTATAATAAAAAGCACATGGAACTTACCCATGATCGGGTATGGTACTACTTGCTCATGGCATTCAACTACTGCAATGCATGAGGGCAAATACTACAAAAAATGTTGAAGTGGAAATAGCACCTTTTGAACACACTCAACCACAGTGTCCTCTTCGTCTTCTGAAGTGAGTGATGTTCCATCTACACACTCCCCTTGGTCTAACTTCGTCAGTTCATCTCGAATCCAGTGATCATCAATCCCAGCAATAAAATTATTTTTCAGTCATATTATTAACCTATAAGAATTGAAGTAGTTGTAGAAAACAAATCCATTATATTCCTTGCCGGAGAAACACCGACAGATCAACAAAAAAGAAAATAGTTGGAAGAGCAACAAACTAACATATTATATTAAAACATGGGATGCTGCGTGCCCCAAAGCTACCACAGGGCATTTAAGCAAAGCTGTGCACTATATCAAATTGCTATATAGGAATGCTGACTTCCTCTGAAGAAAAGTCGCATCATCTGGCGATCACAGATAGTATCAACCTAAAATGGCAGTGAAAAGAAATTTCTCTGTGGCACTGTATGCCCCATGTTTCCATTCCAGGGCTAACTGTGAATGGGCCCATTTCAAGGTTGTATTTATATAAAGCAAATGTTATGAAATTGACAGATTTAACTGTTTTGTGTGTCATTTCAGAACCAACTTATGTTTACCTCTTCGGACATGAATATGCAGCAAAGAATGCTGAATATAATATAAGAACAGTTGTCTTCAATGCTGATTTTTCTCAGTTTTTGGGATATTACTTTGTCAGGGTGACAAAACGACTTGAAGACTGTGTACCGACTGTCGAGCTCTTAGATTGGTATGTATTGTCTCACTTGTGTCATGACAGTGTCACTACAATTTCTGTTATAATATATGCTTTTATTATATAATCCTTCTGTCACAATCTTTCATAATGGGAGTAAGACACAAATATGTCTAAGTTATTTTTTGTTTAAACAGCCAACTATCATTTTTTCATTCATGCAATTAGCTAGTTTTCAGATTATCAAATATTCAGAATATTACAGTATTTTTCATTTAAGGTAGTAATTTGACAATGCACAAGGTACTTTGTATGGTGCTGAGTAAGTTAGATTTGTTATGCCTGATATTTCATGAAATATTTTCGCAAAAACAGGTCCATCTGCCACACTGAACATTAGGGTGAAATGAAAACAGGTTACCCCCCTTGAGTTATGATGCTCCTAATAGTGCCAGAAAGTTGTGTTTTCAGTTGAATATTTAATCATTTTACTTAAATATCTTGTGGTGGTGCAATAGCTATAAAGATTATTGTTTTCCCTTTACTTGGTTTTGTCATTTCCTGATTCAGCTGCCCTTTCTAGATTAACTTATTTACCTTTTGTTTGTCATGTTTTCTGTCATTCATATTGCTTTCCCTGTATGATTACTCTCACCCATTTCTTCCACTTCTATCCTGTAACACTTGAGTTCTGTAAGAAAATTTCAGCATCTATAATGTCAATTCTCAGGCGATTGAACTCACATTACAATATCTGGTTTTTCTGTTTTGCCTGCCGTTAGGACTGGCCTCCTCTTCTGCAATATAAATCATTGACCATGTTTTCCTTTCTCATGAATTTATGTATCATTTCCTACACAAATCCTTCACCCAGTCTCCAAAAGCGAGGACTCCTCTGCCCGTAGCCCCCCCCCCCCCCCACTCCTTGAGTATGATTATCAAGTTTGGGGAAAAATAAGCTCTAGGTTAATCATTAAAATACTTGTGGGCAAAATAGCTGCAAAGTACCCTTATGGGAGGTCAAGAAACTCATTATAAAGATGTTCTTCAGTCATAATGGTCCAAAAAAAATAAAAAATGAAAAAGCCACAAGCACAGCCCAAAGTAGATACATATGAAGAAGACTCACTCATCATAGAGACAAACCAGTTGCAAGACTGAATACATGATGATGATGATGATGATAATGATCCTCATCTTCTTCTTCTTCTTCTTTCCTAGCGTTTAGTCCTACATTGGTGCAGGGTCCGCTTTTAACCCCTCAGCACCGACCTCTACGTGGTATAGACACTCTTTTGTTCCGCAGCCGCCGACCTCTATACGTGGTATAGGCCCATACATGGTTTTGCATTTACGGCTATAGCGCGAAGAGTTTTGGAGTTATGGATATGGAAATTGTTTTGTTTCCAAGAAGAGATTTTTGGGTTTATCAGTGTTGTAAATAATAATTGAAAATCATTAAAATGTAGTTGTTTTTGCAAGGATAAGTTTTTGTCAAGTAAGTCTGGGCACTAATTTCTGCTTTTCTACAGCCTGTTTACTTCATTCTTTCTCACAGAATAAAATAAAGAAATGATGATCTGAGAAGTTTGTCTTTTCATGTGATGTTCTTTGATATAATTTTACACTAAGAGTGCGGTTTATTTATTATATTTGTCTTTATTTCTCAGCTTGTGATATTTTCGTAACTCTCCACAAGCGCTCTGTGTAGGCATCAGTTAGTGTTGCTTTCTGTCATACGATACGAGAACCAGTTGTTCATGGTATATATCTCGCTTTAAAGACGATGTCTCGGTCTTTCATCTGAAATATGTATCGAGTTGGTTTGTTTCGTCATAAATGTTATTCGCCTCATTCAGTTTCGTCCTGCTGCAGCTTCATCAATCCATGTGTCGTGCCGCGCTCAGCCGTGGTTTGACAGACAGTAACATGCTTCAAATATTGTATAATTCAGATAAAAGTTTAGTCAGAAGTAGTAGTGACAGTATGAGTAGTAGTGATAATGAAATAGGTGATGTCGCTGTGGCGGATGCAGTGGTAAATGATGAGAGTGGGCCGATGACCTTCGATATTAGGCCCCTTAAAACAACAAGCAACATCAAATGATGAGAGTGATGATGAGCAGGAACCAGTACTTGGAAATTTAGTGTAGGAGACTACGGATAATTATACAGCTCAGAGGGAAGTTTTCAGCAGTGAATTCTGATTTCTAAATTCTCTAATAATATTCATACAAGTCACAGGAACAAACATTGAGCAGTTATCTTATCGGATTCAGCTGGTGGAAGGTTTGTTTACAAAATACGCTTGCTCGGCCGGGGAACGAAATATTCAAGGCCGGCGCTCATCAGATAATACAGTTCAAAAGGTTGCAGGAAAGACATTTTATCAGGAAATTAGCACCCAAGAGTGAGAACTCCAAACCTCAGAGACGTATCGTGTGTTCAAAACATGGCGAAAAGAAGACGTTGGTGTCCTGCTGCCACGAGTGTGACCTGGGTCTCTGTCTCGAAGAGTGCTTCGAACTCTATCACACAAAACTAAATTACTAAGGAAATGTGAAACAGTTATGTAATTATCTGCATGTACATAGTTCTGTCATAAGGAATTCCAAATTTTGTGGATTATCGGGCAACTCTTATACTTGTAGTAACGCTAAAAGTGAATTAATGTATTTCAGTCATGCGTAGTTGAAATCTCAGCTGGCCGCAGGTAGGAAGCTCTTTAAATGGCTGCGATGCTGAGGAGTTGAACATGCCATCCTCCACTTCCTGCAGTCAAGGGCATCAGCTTCATTGATGCCTACAAGATGCATGTCTTTCCTGATGCAATCGAGCCATCGCTTCTTGGGACGACCTCGGGATCGAGAACCTCCAGGATCAAATTGGAGGGCTGTGTGTATCACTGAGTCTGCTGGGCTTCAGATGACACGACCATACCATCTAAGTCATGCTTCTCACATCTTCTCTGGGATAGGTGCCACTCCCACTCATCTTCGGACATCTTTATTTCTGATGTGGTCCAGTCTTGTAAGACCCAGTGACCAACATAATATTTTCATCTCCATACCACGTAGAACCTCTTCATGCTTTTAAGGTGTAGGCTAGCATTCCGACCCATAGAGTGCAACTGGTTGGACCATGGATTTGTAGACTTTTCCTTTCAGGTAGCTGGGAATTTTCTTGTCACATAGCACACCAGTGCCCTGATGCCACTTCAGCCATGTATCATTTACTTGTGCTTGAGTGCCTGGTAATGTCTTTGCATCTGAGGCGATAAGTGATCAGAGGTATATAAATTGGTTGGCTCTAACTAGGTCTTGCCCGTAGATGTGAATGGTACCAGCAGTCTGTAAGCCACATTGCACATACTCTGTTTTAGTGATGTCAAGGCAGAAGCCATATTCCCCTAAACGGTCTTACAAATTTACAGGAAGATTTTCCAGATTCCTTTGGGACTGATCTGCAAGGAACATATAATCAGCACATAAGATGGTCCACGGATATGGCGTTTGGATGTCAGCTGTGATTGTATCCATACATAGGATAAATAAGAGAGGTGACAATGCTGAACCCTTGACACAAGTGTAATAGACTGATATAACTTGAAAAAAAATTCTGTAACACATGGGTAAATAATGCCAATATCGAGCTTGTATTATTATTATTATTATTATTATTATTATTATTATTATTATTATTATTATTATTATTATTATTATTATTATTATTATTATTATTATTATTATTATTATTATTATTATTATTATTATTATTATTATTATTATTATTATTATTATTATTATTATTATTATTATTATTATTATTATTATTATTATTATTATTATTATTATTATTATTATTATTATTATTATTATTATTATTATTATTATTATTATTATTATTATTATTATTATTATTATTATTATTATTATTATTATTATTATTATTATTATTATTATTATTATTATTATTATTATTATTATTATTATTATTATTATTATTATTATTATTATTATTATTATTATTATTATTATTATTATTATTATTATTATTATTATTATTATTATTATTATTATTATTATTATTATTATTATTATTATTATTATTATTATTATTATTATTATTATTATTATTATTATTATTATTATTATTATTATTATTATTATTATTATTATTATTATTATTATTATTATTATTATTATTATTATTATTATTATTATTATTATTATTATTATTATTATTATTATTATTATTATTATTATTATTATTATTATTATTATTATTATTATTATTATTATTATTATTATTATTATTATTATTATTATTATTATATATATTGCGAATGAGCCCATTAGGACTACGCAAAGTACTTAGAGGCAGGCATTTGCCTTTCTTTGTGCCCACACTTCCTTCATTCGTTTGCTGTGTGCTTCTTTTCTCTCTTGAGACCATGTTGTTCCGGTCTTCTTCTTTGGTTTTCCCTCTTGGTCAACTTGCCACTTATGAACTTTGGTTCTGAAGATAACCCGGCTTTGGATGTCTTCAGGTGTAATTCCTGCCAGTTTGAGATCTGTTTTAATTTCGCCAATCCATTTTATTGTGTCCGTTTTAGCTTTACTTCGGTTTTCATAAAATTCAACTATTTGCTTGGTAAGTCTATCTGGGTTCATCCTTTTTATATGTCCAAAGAATCTTAATCTGCGTTTTCTGATGTCGCTGTGAATGTTAGAAAATTGTTTGATTTCCTGTTTCCCTCTAAGGCGGTACTGTTCATCTACGAGTTTCGGGCCTAAAATTTTTCTAATGATCTTGCGTTCCTTTTTCTGAATATTTTCTAGATCAGTTTTCCTGTTCAAAATTAGTGTTTCTGATCCATAGAGGCATTCTGGTTTTATAACTGTATTATAGTGTCTTAGTTTAGCATGCTTGGAGAGACACTTTTTGTTATAGATATTTTGGGTGAGTCTATACGCAGTTTCCATTTTTTGGCATCTAACTTCATTGGCTTTTGTTTCCATTCCATTCTCCTGAATTATTTCACCGAGATATTTGAATTGCTGGACCCGTTTTATTTTGCCATATTTTGTCTCCATGAATTTAGGGGCTTCTTTGCTGCAGGTCATGTATTCAGTTTTTTCAAACGATATTCGGAGGCCGACTTTTTCCGCTGTTTCTTTCAGGAGTTCGATCTGGTTTATGGCTGTTGAAACGTCACGAGTTAAGATTGCCAGATCGTCTGCAAATGCCAGGCAGTCTACTGCTAATTTGCCCCTACCAAGAGTGATTGGTTGGTCAATCTTGAGGGCAGACTTCTGTTTGCGCCATTCCTGTATTACCTTTTCAAGGACGCAGTTGAAGAGTAGTGGAGAGAGCCCATCTCCCTGTCTTACTCCTGTTTTGATCGGAAAAGTGTCTGAGATTTCCCCCATGAATTTAACCTTAGATTTTGTGTCTGTCAATGTCTCTTTTACAATTGCGAGTGTTTTCCGGTCTAGACCCTGTTCTTTTAATATCTGAAACAGTGATTGACGATCAACTGAATCATAGGCCTTTTTGAAATCAACAAAAGTACAAACTACATTTTTGCTACAAATTCTCTGATGCCTTAGGATTAACTTTAGGTTCAAAATTATTATTATTATTATTATTATTATTATTATTATTATTATTATTATTTGTGAGGTATGGTTATGAATTGTTTACATCCATTTAGTATTAGTGTTATTATTTACATAGTTAGGTACAGACAATCATAATATTTGTGAGGTTATGTCATGAAACATAGGCTGTTTATATTAATATGAGTTTAGTTAATGTACGAATCCATAGTTAATAGTATATAATTTATTACCTGTATATATGATGTATTATCCACTACAATATTGTGCAACACACCATAATATCCAGAATGTACGACGAGAACTATGTAGAACCTTCCTTACATTGTAACTATACTATTGAACACTTTAGAATTTATGAGATGATAGGTTGTATCTATTAACTTGACCATGATGGCCACTAATGGTCCATATTGACTTAATTATAACAGTTAATTGTGTCCAGGTTCTGCCTAGTCAATACAGTTCAAAATGCATTATTATTTAAACTGTCCGGCTCTATGGCTAAGTGGAAAGTGTGCTGGTCTTTGGCCACAGGGGTCCCAGGTTTGATTCCTGGCAGGGTCAGGAATTTTAACCTTCATTGGTTAATTTCGCTGGCACGGGGGCTGGGTATATGTGTTGTCTTCATCATCATTTCATCCTCATCATGATGCGCAGGTCGCCTACAGGAGTCAAATCAAAAGACCTGCACCTGGAGAGCCAAACATGTCCTCGGACACTCCTGGCATGAAAAGCCATACGCCATTTCATTTTCTTTTTGCTAGTTGCTTTGCGTTGCACCGACACAGATAGGTCTTGTGGCGACAATATTTCATTATTTAAACTATCATTTACTTATATACACACTTACATACAAACACAAGTACATGTTCCTAGAAAACAAATTCACTTCTTCAGCTTGTTAGTAAAATTACATGTATCAAGCCAACAAATTGTGGACAAAATGACAATACAACAATGTTAGAAAATTCAAACATGAAAATCCTTTCATATATTATATCCCATTTCTATGAAATATCTGCGTATCAATACCTTATTTAAAATGAACTATGTGCCAACAGTTAGTGGACAAAATGACAATATAAAAGTACAACAATGTTAAAAATTCAAATATGAGGATCTTTCCTTTTATATCCTAAATCTATGAAATATCTGTATATGATGTATTAAAATACAGCTGGTTGACTATTGGTCCATTGTATTTTATTTTTTTTCAATATAGGCACCTGAGCCAAGGCTCTTCGTGTAATACAAATAAATTACAATGGCAGCTATATTCACAATGTAATTACAAAATAAAATATAGTAACTATATAATTTAACATGATGTAATAGATAAGATAGGACAAAGCTTCCTAAACATAATTACCATACTACTTTAAGTTTTTAGTTACATTACTCTTGAAAATTGATAAGGTTGGTAACATTTTTATATATTTTTTTTTAAAGTGAGTTATACATAGTTATAGAAAATTTCCAGAGAGAATTTTGACTATAACTCTAGTATAATTCTTGTTTCATAACTATGAATATGTGAATTGGTAATTATTGATGTGTTTGAGTGGACTAATTTGTTTTTAATTTTATAGATAATAATTATAGAAGCCTTCATGCGGAGGTTTGGAAGTGATAATATATTACAATGTTTATATAGATCTTTAGTTGGTGTCAGAATGGGCAATTTGAAAATTGTTTTTAGTGTTCTCTTCTTAAGGACCTCTCCCTTTCCAAATAATTCTTTATTACAGCATACCCAGACATGTATCATATAAGAGATGGCTTTCAATAAGAGCATAGTAAATACCCCTCAACAACCCATGAGAGAATTTATATCTCAATCTACTGAGGATACCAATCACAGGGATAATTTTACTACAAATAGTCTTCATGTGATTACTCCACGAGAGATTTTCATCTATAATCAGTCCTAAGAATTTAGTACTGTGCACTTTCATTACTCTATGATTGAAGAAAAGCAGATTTTTATCCCAATTTAATACATATAAAGGTTTGTGAAAAATTATGTAGTTTGTTTTTGTTAGATTTATAGTTAATCGGTTGGAATTAAGCCATGTTTCAAGTAATAAAATATCCTGCTGCATATTTTGTTCAAGTTTATGATTGCTAGAGCCTACATAAAAAATATTAGTGTCATCAGCAAAAATGGATAGTCTTCCATTTGACTTAAGGTGACCAATATCATTAATGAAGATAAGAAACAATAAAGGCCCCAGCACAGAACCCTGAGGCACACCAATTGAGATCACCTTAACATTACCCTGAGTATTATTACAGTTTGTTTATTACATGTTACAAACTGCTGTAAATAAACCAGCTGCTAACATACCCGAGTCTAAAGCTTGTTGTAGTTTAATAATGATATCCTCAGTAGCATTACTGGTACTCAAGTGAGGTAGGAAACCATACTGAAATTGATAAAAATATTTATTATTTAAGAAAAAATCTAATAAACTTTTTTTAACCACTTGTTCTAAAATCTTAGATAAAGGAGGCAATACTCAGATTGGTTTGTAATTACTTGCATTAAATTTATCCATGCCTTTATAGATTGGTACAACTCTGGCGATTTTAAATTTAGCTGGTACTTTACCCTCTGATAGAGATTTGTTAACTAATTTTGTGATGTGAGGTCTAGCCAAACGTCCTTGTTCCACCATCAGGTCTGCTTATCAATGAACACAGAACACCCCAGGTATACATGATGGCAGTTATAGCCTCCAACTTCTCGAGTGACATGGTTCAGTCCATTTTCTTAAGCTATTTCTGAACAACTGATTCTGTGTGTTGTTTTTATTATTAGATGAAGCCTCGATTTATCAAAGAGGAGACGAAAGGCACTAATGACAGAGTTGTCAACTCGGTGATAAGCATATATTGTGGGACCTCACTGTTCTTTCAGGATGTTCACTATAGCCCAGCCTTCCAGATTAAGACTTTGAATCCAAGACAAAACAAAAGCTGAAAGGTTTCCACCTATTCAGCACTAGTTATTGTAATCTAAAAAGTTGCATATATTTGATGAAACTAGTTTTGGTATTGCTAGAGACCATCATCAGTCAAAAATCATTGTTAAAGTTAAGGAAAGACATGAATTGTAGATACATAAAATTTATGAAACAAGCATGTGTGTTGATATGTAGTGCAAGACAAGTAAAGAGTTGAATGTCTCATTCCAACCCACACAAAAACCTTGACCCATCATGCAACCATCCTATACAGTAACGTATTCTCACCACTGGCTTTACGTAATCATCGATAACATTCTGCTGCATTTTTGCCATTGTTAACCTTGATTTTAATCCATGAACGCTGATCACCTTTTGAAAACATGCTTTAGAGCAGTGAAATCTACTCTCTTTACTTCAACGCCACACAGCAGTAATGCTCCCAACTGGATGCCCGTCAGTCGTACACTACACTTGACTACTCCCGTATCGTATTTGTGCATGCCTGATCTTCTGCGAGTGTCACCACTTTATGTACAGCCTTCGTATACATTTCTCACACATGGCTTCTTTACCAGGGACTATTTCACAAGTCTGTGTCATTAAGTCATTCCTCATATGTTCACCAAAAATTAGTCTCACAAAGAAAAAGTTCCTGGAACACTCGCATGTGTTTCACGCCCAAGTAAAAAAATCAAGTGTCCTGTGGTAGGGGTGTCTGGTTCATTTTATCACTTCAGCTACACTATGGCATAACTCAGAATAATTCCCCCACTCAAAATTAAGTTTTCCCTTTCCACGGGGGCTATGCATGAAATAGTATGGTAATCAGGTAGGCCGGTATTATTAGAAGCAGCTTGAGATTAATTTGTTAAAGATCTGTTCGTAAATTCTCGAGTTATGACGATACATCTGCTTTTCCCTCAACGGTAGTTCCCTGGTTTCAAGTACTTCCCAGGTGCTTGCCAACAGCTAATGGAACTTTCTGCTCTTAAATAACACACTACTACTTATTCTCTTCATTTTTAAGACAATAAAGTGTGCTGTTGGTCTTTACAAATTCAACTATTAATGTTCTGATCTTCTAATTTCATGTTCTACATTGTATTTTAATTAATTTACTGTAATGCCAGCAGTGAAATCAAGGTTGGTTATGCTGTTTTCCGATGGGTTTGGAGATAAACCTGTTAAAAACTATTTAAAATAGTATATGCTTAATCGACCTTGTCAATACACTTTTATCAATGAAAACCATTTATTCATCAAACATGTTTTGGGAACATAATACATTCCTTTTATTAGTGATTATTAAAATCCAACTTATTTACAAATATCAAAGAACAAAAACAATATAACTCCTTTTGTTTAGCCCAAAATTTAAAGAACTGTTATATCATAATTCACCACATCAATGATTAAACAAACATTAGTGATATATTAGGAAAATTATTCTTACATAAAATTTTAATATTCATATAATGTTGATGAGAATCACTTCCTAAATAAATTTAAGATCTTCAAG